>NW_022158761.1:10874-18229 GCF_000260195.1 Fusarium odoratissimum NRRL 54006
TATATAATTATAAATATACTTTAAGAGTATCTTAATATCTTTATAATATATTACCTAGATAATATCCTTATTTTCTCTAATATAGAAGAAGAGTATATAAAATATATTTATAAGGTTTTAAAAGTATTATAAGATATTAATATACTTATTAAACCTATTAAAAGCTACTTCTATTAATCTTAAGTAATATACTTAGGATATAAAATCTTATATAATAAAATTAGAATAAATAGGTAAAAGATTATAATAATTATTAAATAAAAACCTCCTATATTAATAAAAAAAACCTAATCCTTCCTAGGATTTACTAACTACTATTAATAATTTATTAAAGGCTTTAGTAAAATTACTATCCCTCTTATAGAGATTATTAAAAAAGATAAATAATTCTAATAAAATAATAAGGCATAATAAGCTTTTAAACAGCTTAAATCAGCTATTATAAGTAAACCTATCTTTATTATATTTAACCCTAACTAATAAGTTAAACTTAAGACTAATACTTCTAACTTTGCCTTAGGAGGATAAATAGAATAATAAGATAATAATAGTATATTATACCCTATTGCTTTTTATTCTTATAAGATATATAAAGCAGAACTTAATTACTTTATTTATAATAAAGAATTCCTAGCTATTATTAATTACTTTAAGGAATTTAAATATTACCTTAGAGGAAGTAAATACCTAGTAAAAGTCTTTATTAACTATAAGAATATAGCTTATTTTATAATAATATAAGAGCTAAACTAATAATAACTATATTATATAGAGTATTTATATAAATTTAACTTTATTATAGTATATTATAAAGGCATAGATAATAGATATGCAGATACTATTAGTTAAAGAACTAACTTAAATACTAGAACTATTAAAACCAAAAAACAACTCCTAGAAACTAACCCTAAAGGAAAATACTAGTTTATATAACCTATTAAAACTATTATTAAAACCTATAGGAGAATAATAAAAGAAAAGAAATAATATTATATTAGATTTAAGGAGTATATCTTAATATAATAACTAAAAAAATACTATTAAAATATATATAAAAAACCCAAAGAAGCTAATATAAGCCACCTTTCTTAGTATTTTAAATTAGGAGGAGATAAATAAATTAGATAAATTATAGATAAATGCCCAATCTATAAATAAAAACCACAAGGATAAAGATACCTAATATAATCCCTTGCAGACTAAGATAAGCAAGAAAGAGTAAAATAAAAATTTATCTATAAAATTTACTTATACCTATTATATAAATACTAAGGAATTATAAAAACACTAAAATAACTCCAAGAACTAGGCTATTAGTATTTCAAGAAGGAATAAGTTAAAAAAGTTATAAAGTAATATAACTTATATATAAAAATAAAAACACTAAGGCATAAACCTTATAAATAACTATAACCCTTACTAATAGTATAATAACCTTAGGATTTAATTATAATAGACTTTATAATTAAACTACCTTTATTAAAAGAACCCTTAACTAAAATCTTTTATAATAATATTATAGTTATAATTAATTAACTTATAAAATTTTCCTACTATTTACCCTATAGAGAAGTAATAAATATAAAAGAACTTTTTTATATCTTTTACTAGTATATTATTAATATATATAGGGTACCTATAGAAATCCTTTTAAATAAAGGATTTATATTTATAGTAACATTTTAGTAATTACTTATAGTATAACTTAGATTAAATTATTAACTTATAATAGTATTTTAACTATAAGTTAATAAATAAATTAAATAAATAAACTAAGTACTTAAATAGTATCTATAGTATTATATTAATTATAAATAAAATAATTAGGTTAAGAAACTACTAATAGCTTAACTTGATTATAATATTATATATAATAAAAGTATAAAGCTTATATTAGCTTATATTAACTTTAAATTTATATTAAATGCATATTATAATATATAACTAGAAAAATCAATTAACCTAATAGCTATACTTAAGAGTAATAACCTTAAAAATCTATATAAAGAAATAAAAATAGAACTTGAATTTATTAGAAAATATATAAAAAATTACTATAACCTAAAATAGTTAAAGGGATTAACCTTTTTAAAGAGAGATATAATCTACTTAGCTATAAAAAATATTAAAACAGATTAATTAACTTATAAATTAGACTATAAATTTATTAGATTATATAAGGTATTATAAAAAATCTTAGAAAATAACTATAAATTAAACTTATTACTAAAAATTAGGCTTTACTTAATCTTTTATATTTTATTACTTAAATTAGTAGTAGATATAATATAAGTTAAAATAGGTAATAAACTATAAGAAATCTTAGAATTAAAAGTTTATAAAGTAGAAGCTATTAGAGATATATATAAAATTAATAGTTAGAGAGAATACTTAATAAAATAAAAAAACTACCTAGAAAATAAAAACATATAGGAATTACTAAAATACCTTATTAATACCTAGTAACTCTTAAAGAATTTTTACTAATATTAAATAAAGGAGAAGTATTAAGGAACTTATTACCTAAACCTAAGGAAGATTAATTAATATTATTAGGGATATAATCTACCTAAAGATCTTAAAGTAATATATCTTTATATATATTTAGACTAGATAAGATTATATCCTACTAATTTACTTCCTAAAGACTATAATAAGTAGCCTTAGAATATTTTTCCTTTATATAATTATAAATTTTATAAATCCTTAATAAATAACTAGTAGCTAAAGCTAAATAAGATTATAATACTATTATTTCCTTATAAAGCTTTGTTACGATCCTAGCAGTTATATTACATATACCCTACATTTTTCACTAATCACGCATAATCATTACAGACTAAGAGATTCTATTTATAACCGCCAAGATCCGGTTACAATAGTTACTTTAAAAATACTAGTAATTCTCGGAATTATATAGTAACTATATAGGGCACTCTATAACTACCTTAAGTATATAGACTATATTTATTACACTTCTATAAAACTTATCTTACTAGCTATTAATAAAACTTCTTTATATTAATTAAGCCTAATATATATTAAATCTACTATTAAGAGATATAATACTTTAATAAGCTTAGTATTACGCCCTATGCCATCTGCCAATAATAAACTTAGCATAGCTTAGTTTATCTATAGTTAGAAACCAACTATTACACATTAATAGCTCTTATTTAGACCATACCATATAACGCTAAGTAATATAAATGCAATAGCTGCCCATATTAACCCTGCATAGTAATATACTACACCTTATGCTGCTCTAGCACCTATTAATAATAATTAGAATATAGATAATAATTGTAAGAATAGCACTAACTCTAATATTACCTAGCTCTATTAGCAGATAATTAATATAATAACTAAAATAGATAACCTTAGATAAGCCTTAGCTAAAGCTATTATACTCTAGGTATAGCAGGCTGCTAACTACTAAAATGCAATTTAGGAAATATATTAACTTGCCGCCACTATAGTAAACAGGAAAGAATTAGGGGAAATTCTTAAACCTAACACACCTAAATTATTTAATAAAAACCCTGCTAGACTAGCTACCTTCCTTACTTAATACTAAGCCTATATAAGTTACTTTCTAAACCAGTTTACTAACGATAATAACAGGGTTATATATGCATTAAGATATCTTAAAGGCAATGCCGCCTAATAGTTTTAACCTATATTAGAAGCAATTACTACTATACCAGAAGATAAACTACTACCTAGAACTTTTTAAATTTATAATAACTATACTAAATTTAAGAAAGCTATATAATAAGCATTTAGATTAGTTAACGAAAAAAGCCAAGTAGAAAGAAAGATTAAAGTACTCTAATAAATTAAATCCGCATTAGAGTATAGAACTAAATTTCTCTAACTAGCCACTAAGCTAGGATAGGACCAGGAACCCCTTATATTACTCTTTTTCAATAGACTTAAAGAAATAGTTTAAGTAGAACTCTATAAGGAAGCTAGACTAAAGATACTAATTAATTATATTAGCAGAGCTATTAAGGTTAATAATATATAATTCTAATAGAGAATCTGCTATAATTAAAATAACCAAGGATGCCAGGGAAATAAGCCATATTATAATGCTAACCAGGGAAAGAAATAAAATAATAATACTTCTTATAGCACTAACTCTAGACTAATAACTATTAGAATAACTAAGAAAAACAAATCTAAAATCACTTACTAGAACTATAGTAAGAAGGGATATTATAATTTAGGATATAAGAACCTTATTAAGACTAACCAGAAGTATAGACTAGTCCTAGAAAATAAGAAGATTAGTATAGTTAAGAAACACAAAGAACCCTAAATGGCAATCAGAACTATTAATATAACCTGCAAAGATAGTTATAATATAACTAAACTAATAAAATATATTAAGAACTTTAACCTATCTCTTAATATTTAAGATCTATTCCTTAGTAAGGAAGAAACCCTTAAGAGATACTACCTATATCTAGAACTAGAATAATAACCTATCTTAGGACACCTAGCTCTTATAGCAATAACCTATATATAAAGCAAAAGCGAAAAATAAGCCAAGAAAAAAGCATATAATATAAAAAGACAAGAAGATCCTAAATTTAAAAGAAAAAAAAGCAAATAATAAAAATAATAAAGACTAAAGGCAAAATAAGATATAGAAATTAAACTTAAATAGGTGCTAATACCTAAACCAGAAATATAATATACTATCAAAGGAAAATCCATTTTTATAATTAAAAAGGGAAAAGAAATTAACCCTAACCTAGATAATAAACTAAGTACTATAAGAAATAACCAAAGATCCTACTTAGCAGTAAATAAAATCCCTATTAAAGTTACCCTAAAATAACCAAACTAACACACTAATAATCCAAACTATCTAAAATCCTATTAAGTCTAGAGAGAATTTAACTCTAGATATATTAGATATAAGGAAAATAAAATAATCTAGAATATAGAAATTATACCCTAATATAATAAATACAAAGTCTATTTCTAGAATAATAAATATTAGAAATATATAGAACTTATAAGAGAATATATAATTATAAAACAAGATAATAATATCTATATCCAAGCATATATAAAGGAAGCAGTAGAAGACTTTATAATACCTAAAGAATACATTTAGATTAAAAAAGATCTAAGGAAATACCTAAACTACCTAAACTACTAATAAATATTATAGATATTATGCATATAACACTACTGCCTATAATACTAGTAAGATAAAACAGCAAATAATTACTTCCTAATATAAATTAATAAGCATTAAGAATAAAAACCTTATATAATTATTAATACTATTAGATATTAAGTTATAAAGAGATATAAAGGATCTTAAGTAGCAAAACTAAAAGCTTATACTAAAATATAAGAATAAGCTTTAGCATATATCTAGAATTCCTAATATATCACCTAGTAGAGATAAAAAGTATAATAAGAAGTTAAGATTACTAAGGATAAAATACTTAACTAGGAACTTAATTAAATTAACTAAGATATTACCTAATAGGAAAAAGAAATATCTTAAGATAAATAAGATATTATCTAATAGCTAGATAAGTAATAACTATAAGAATACTTAGAAGAATTAGAATAAGAAAGAGAAAGACCTCTTACTAAAAAAGAAAAAGCAGATATTATCCTAGACTATAAAGTAGGAAAAATAAAAGCTATATACTAATAATAACTTACTACCTAATACGAATATCCTAATAATATTAACTACACTAGAAGCAAATATAATATAGACTATCTATAAGGAAAAGGCATATACTATCTATAATAAAGCAGTAAATAAGTAAAAGAGCAGAGGAAAATAAACTCCTAGAAAAAGCTCTAAGAATAACTATAAAAAGAAGTTAATAAACCTACCTAGAATTAAAAGTTAGAATTAAAGATAAGTAGCTAAATGCACTTATAGATAGTAAAGCTAATATAAATTTTATTTCCCCTAAAACAGTTAATAAACTAAGGCTATTATAGAGAAATAAAAAGGAACCCTATACTATAAAGGACAGAGAAGGAGGCACCTATAGTTATAATAATAGAAGAATTACCTAAGAGATTAATTACCTTAAGGTATTTATTAATAGAAAAAACCAAGGTATTAACTTTGATATTATCCTAGTATAGAAATACAATTTAATACTTAGATTTCTATAATTATAATACTATAATATATAAATTAACTAGAGAACTGGCTAGGTAAACTACAAAGATTACCCTTTAGATAATAAGTTTAATTTAGATAATAATAACATAAGATCTTAAACTTCGACTAATAAGAGTAGCAAAGATAAGCGCGATAGAGTATTGCCTATTCTAAAAGGAATATAACATAAGCACTATAAAGGCAGAATAAAATATATTAGATAAATAATAGTAACTCTTAAAGGATAATTCAGATAATTAGACTAAGATATTAAATAGATAAAACAGATTACTATAAAGGAATCTAATAAATAACTTAAAAATATATCACCAGAGTATTATATTTATAAAAAACTATTTTAAGAAGAACTTAATATAAAGTTACCCTAATATATAGATTATAATATTAAAATTATACTAAAAGATGGAAAGAACCTAAAATTCTTCCCTATTTATAACCTATCTTAAGATAAGCTTAATATACTCAGAGAATAGTTAAATAATATACTACAGAAAGAATACATTAGATTATTAAAATCCTTAGTAGGATACCTGGTTATATTTATATTAAAACCTAACTCTAATAAACTAAGACTTATAGTAGACTACTAATAACTTAATAAGATTATAAATAAAGATAAAATACCATTACCGCTTATTACTAAACTTAAGGACTGCCTATTTAGTAAGAAATAATTTATAGCACTTAATCTTAAATCTGCTTATAATCTTATTTAAATTAAAGAAGGCGATAAATAGAAGATAGCCTTCTAAATGAAATATAGACTATTTAAATACCTAGTTATGCCTTTTAGATTAACTAATACATCTATAGTATTTTAATATATAATTATAAATATACTTTAAGAATATCTTAATATCTTTATAGTTTACTACCTAGATAATATCCTTATCTTCTCTAATATAGAAGAAGAGCATATAGAATATATCTATAAGGTTCTTAAAGTACTATAAGATACTAATATACTTATTAAACCTACTAAAAGTTATTTCTATTAGTCTTAAATAATATACTTAGGATATAAAATCTTATATAATAAAATTAAAATAAATAGATAAAAGATTATAGTAGTTACTAAATAAAAATTACCTATATTAGTAAAAGAAACCTAATCCTTCCTAGGATTTACTAACTACTACTAATAATTTATTAAAGGCTTTAGCAGAATTACTATCCC
>NW_022158761.1:19252-25751 GCF_000260195.1 Fusarium odoratissimum NRRL 54006
ACTACTACTAGTAGTATAATAACCTTAGGACTTAATTATAATAGACTTTATTATAAAGTTACCCTTATTAGAAGAACCCTTAACTAGAATCTTTTATAATAGTATTATAGTTATTATAGATTAACTTATAAAATTTTCTTACTATTTATCCTATAGAGAAGTAATAAATACAGAAGAACTTTCTTATATTTTTTACTAATATATTATTAGCATATATAGGTTACCTATAGAAATCCTTTTAGATAGAGGACCTATATTCGCAGTAACATTTTAGCAATTACTTATGGCATAACTTGGATTAAATTACCGACTTATAATAGCATTTTAACCGTAAGTTAATAAATAAACCAAATAAATAAATCAAGTACTTAAATAATACCTATGATATTATATTAACTATAAATAGAATGATTAGGTTAAGAAACTACTAATAGCTTAACTTACTTATAATACTGCTTATAACGAAAGTATAAAGCTTATACTAGCTTATACTAACTTCGGATTTATATTAAATACATACTATGATATATAATAAGAGAAATTAATTAACCTAGCCGCTATAATTAAAAGTAATAACCTTAAAAATCTATATAAAGAAATAAAAATAAAACTTAAATTTATTAGAAAATGTATAAAAAACTACTATAATCTAAAATAGTTAAAGAGACTAATCTTTTCAGAGGGAGATATAGTTTACTTAGCTATAAAAAACATTAAAATAGATCGACTGATATATAAATTAGACTATAAATTTATCAGACCTTACAAAGTACTATAGAAAATCTTAGAAAATAACTACAAACTAGACCTATTACTAAAAGTTAGGCTCTATCTAGTCTTTTACGTTTTATTACTTAAATCAGTAGCAGATACTATATAAGTTAAAATAGGCAATAAACTATAATAAATCATAGGATTAGAAACCTATAAAGCAGAAGTAATTAGGAAAACAGATATAATTAATAGATAAAGAATATACCTAATTAAGTAGAAGAACTACCTAGAAAGTAAAAATATATAGGAACTACTAAAATACCTTATTAATGCCTAGCGACTTCTGAAAAGTTTTCACTGGTTATAACAAAAGAAGGGTTAAAGATAACAGACTAATTAATAAGATTAGTTACACCAGCCTTAACTAACTTAACCATCCTATTAGAATTAAAAACTAAGTTTTCTGCCTTTTTATAATTATTTATTATAGTGGAATCCTTTTCTAATGCCTGCAAACCCTTTACCTAGATAAGGCGCTTCTAATAATAAAGATGTATAAGCTTTAATAAATGCTTATTTAATTGTTTTTATAAGTTAATAAGCTCTTCCTTAGTAGCCTCCTTATTAGCCTCGATTTGGTTTTTCTCCTAAACTAAGTAATTAGCTAGAAAGAAAATTAGTAAGATAAAAACGCTTATCTAAAGAAGGCATAATAAACCTTCAGATAAAGAAATGCCCTTCCTGTTATAAAAACGGCCCCGATAAGTATACTCAGAATAATTCTTCTAACCTTCCTTTATTATATACCTCTTATAATTCTCGGCGTAAAAAGAACAAGGCATAATTTTATAACCTATAAATGCAATAAGTTTTACTTAGGTAAGATAATACTAAGTTTCTAAAGAAGATATAATTAGTATATTAAGGGAAATAATTATAAGAATAAGTTAGGATTTATACAAGGAGGAAATAATACACTTAGGGTAAGTAAGGTCTCGAGGGCAAGACCAGGAGAGAGGAGAGATCGTATTATAATCCTAGCGGTTACATCATATATACCTTATATTTTTCACTAATTACATATAATTATTATAGACTAAGAGATTCTATTTATAACCGCCAAGATCTAGTTATAATAGTCACTTTAAAAACACTAGTAATTCTCGGAATCATATAGTAACTACGCAGGGCACTCTATAACCACCTTAAGTATATAGACCATATTTATTACACTTCTATAGAACTTATCTTACTAGCTATTAATAAAACTTCTTTATATTAATTAAGCCTAATATATATTAAATCTACTATTAAGAGATATAATACTTTAATAAGCTTAGCATCACGCCCTACGCCATCTGCTAACAATAAACTTAGCACGGCTTAGTTTATCCATAGTTGGAAACCAACCGTTACAAGCTTAAGAAGATTTTTATTTACCTTATTTTTATTATTTTCTAATTTTTTTTTTTATTTTATTAAAGATATAATTATTAAAGTTAATAAAAAGATAATAAATAATATATAATAACTTATAAGAAGATATAATATAAGTACTATTATAAGACTTCTTAGCTTAAATATATTTATTATAATAAGTAGAATTAGCAGATATTAGATATTTCTTACCTAACTAAAAATAATAAGTATAAGGCATATTAGCTTCTTTATTAGTAAACTTAATAGAAAGTATAAGTATTTAGATTTTATAATCCTTATAGGATAACTATTTAGAGATATAATTAGATATTATAAGATATAATAATAAAAAGTTTAAGTTAGACCTTATTAAAAGAAGAAAGATATTAATTAAGATAATAGGCCTTAAGGGTAAGACCACTAAAGGGAAGAGATTATATTATAACCTTAGCAGTTATATTATATATACCTTATAATTTTCCCTATATAACTAACTAACCAGGGAAGGACTAATAGTTAAAGGACTAATAGCATTCTAGGACTATATTATTCTAGGACTAATAATAACCTTATATTATATTACTTTTATATAACTATTATTAGTATATATAAAATATATTTATTTGCACTTTTATAGATTTTAACTTATTAACTATTAATAAAACTTCTTTATATTAATTAAGCCTAATATATATTAAATCTACTATTAAGAGATATAATACTTTAATAAGCTTAGTTATATGCCCTATATAATCTACTAATAATAAACCTAAGTATAGCTTAGTTTAATATAATTAGACCCTAATTATTATAATTATAATACTTTTTAATTTGCCTTTTAAGGTATTTAAATTAAGATTAGGCCTTAATTATTATCTTTAGGGTCTTTAAAGCCTATAGTATTAATAGTTAAGTAGCCTCCTTAGGAGAGGTTAGGGTTTATAGTTATATATCAAGCTTTAAGATTATAATTTCTAGGTTAAGAGGAGTAAGCCTAGCTCCTCTAAAACCCCCTTAGATATTACTTTTTATAAAGGTAGCTTTAAATATAATATAAAAGGCAGAAAAGAACTTAGTCTTAGAAATATAAGTTATAAAGTATTTAATTAGATATTTTATTTCTTAATTATAAGCCTATTTTAATAGCCTAAAGTACCTAATATTAAGAGGCTAAAGTAAATAAGATATATAAGCAGGTATATAAAGTATAATAATTTTATTCTCCTTATAATATTTCTTAAAATTAGCTAAGTAATAGCTTTTATAACTATTAAGGATTAGGAGATAATAATAATTAGTTAATTAATTCTTTATAAACTAATTAAAGTACTTTAGCTACTTAAGACCTAGCTTATTATTTATCTATTTATTTTAGCTTATTATAATAACCTAATTACCTAGGAGGTTATATTCTTAGTATTAATTTATAAGGTAATATTAGCCTATATTAATAATAAACAGTGTAATTAATTAACCTTTTATATTAATTACCTAGATTATAGTAATTTATTCTTAGTTTCTAGGCTATATTAATTTTAGCCTTTTTTATATTTCTAAACCTATAATAGCTATATTAGCTATAATAAGGCCTATTATAAAGCCAGTCTTATTAAAGTTCTAGATATTATCTAATTAGATATTATACTTTATAATTATATTTTATATAAGCCTAAATTAATTATAAATAATAATTAAATCTTTATATTTAGCTCTCTAATAGTTATATCTCTAAAATAAATATATTTTTAACTTTAGTTATTATTTTATAAAGTTATAAGCCTAGTACTTACTAATAGGTAATATATTATAATCTATAACTAGAGAATTAGCTATTTCTTTTATAAAATGCAGTTATAAGGGAAATCCCTATAAATCTAAATTAAGGATAAATTAGATTATTATCTACTCCTCTAGATTAAATAGTCTTTATAAATTTAGGATAGAATTACATTATAATTAAATACTATTTTAGTAATAATATAAAGCAAAGTGGCTGACTTTATACATATCTATAGTATATTAAAGACTTAATTTTAGGTTATTTTAAAGGGCCTAAAGGGTAAAAAGGATTTTAGCTTTATTTAAGGATTATAATATATTAAGTAGTTAAGAATTAATTAATTAGATAGTTTAATATAAGGTTAAGGGATTTTTAGAGTGCTTACTTATCTAGAGCGCTTACTTATTAACTATATTATTATAATATATATTTAATATAAATCTGAAATTAATATATATTAATATAAGTTTTATACTTTTATTATATATAGTATTATAGGTAAGTTAAGCTATTAGTAGTTTCTTAACCTAATTATTTTATTTATAATTAATATAATACTATAGGTATTATTTAAGTACTTAATTTATCTATTTAGTTTATTTATTAATTTATAATTAAAATACTATTATAAGTTAATAATTTAATTTAAGTTATACTATAAGTAATTACTAAAATATTACTATAAATATAAGTTATAATAATTAGAGTCTAATTATATTAAACTTAAGCCGTACTTAGGTTTATTATTAGCAGATTATATAAGGCATATAACTAAGCTTATTAAAGTATTATATCTCTTAATAGTAGATTTAATATATATTAGGCTTAATTAATATAAAGAAGTTTTATTAATAGCTAGTAAGTTAAAATTTATAAAAGTATAAATAAATATATTTTATATATATTAATAATAGTTATATAAAAGTAATATAATATAAGGTTATTATTAGTCTTAGAATAATATAGTCCTGGAATACTATTAGTCCTTTAATTATTAGTCCTTTCCTGGTTAGTTAGTTATATAGGGAAAATTATAAGGTATATATAATATAATTGCTGGGGTTATAATATAAGTCCTCTATTTAAAAGGATTTCTATAAGTAACCTATATATACTAATAATATATTAATAAAAGATATAAGAAAGTTCTTTTATATCTATTACTTCTTTATAGGGTAGGTAATATAAGAATTTTATAAGTTAGTTAATTATAATTATAATACTATTATAGAAGATTTTAATTAAAGGTTCTTCTAATAAGGATAACTTTATAATAAAGTTTATTATAATTAAGTCTTATAGTTATTATACTACTAGTAGTAGTTATAATTATCTATAAGGCTTATATCTTTATGCCTTTATTTTTATATATAAGTTATATTATCTTATAACCTTTTTAACTTATTCCTTCTTAAAATAATAATAGCCTAGTTCTTAAAGTTACTTTAGTATTTTTATAATACCTTAATATCTATATAAGAGGTATAAGTAAATTTTATAGATAAATTCTTATTCTATTCTTTCTTACTTATCTTAGTCTATAAGGGATTATATTAAATATCTTTATCCTTATAGTTTTTACTTATAAATTAAGTATTTATTTATAATTTATTTAATTTATTTATCTTATCCTAATCTAAAGTATTAAGAAAGATAGCTTATATTAACTTTTTTAGGTTTCTTATATATATTTTAGTAATATTCTTTTAGTTATTATATAAAAATATATTTTTTAAATCTAATATAATATTTTTTTTCTTCTTTAGTTATTTCTTTATAGGTTTTAGTAATAGTTTTAATAAGTTATATAAACTAGTATTCTTCTTTAGTATTTATTTCCAGGAGTTATTCCTTAGTTTTAATAATTCTTATATTAAAGTTAGGTTATTAACTAATAGTATTTATATATCTATTATTAGTTCCTTTATAATATATTATAATAAAATCGAATTTATATAAGTATTTTATATAATATAATTATTATTAATTTAGCTTTTATATTATTATAAAATAAGCTATATTCTTATAATTAATAAAGACTTTTACCAGGTACTTACTTCCTTTAAAGTAATATTTAAATTCCTTAAAGTAATTAATAATAACTAGGAATTCTTTATTATAAATAAGGTAATTAAGCTTTACTTTATATATCTTATAAGAATAAAAAGTAATAGGATATAATATATTATAATTATCTTATTATTTTATTTATCCTCTTAAGGTAAAGTTAAAAGTATTAATTTTAAGTTTAACTTATTAATTAAGATTAAATATAATAAGGATAAGTTTATTTATAATAGCTAATTTAAGTTATTTAAAAGCTTATTATACCTTATTATTTTATTAGAATTATTTATCCTTTTTAATAATCTTAGTAAAAGAAATAGTAATTTTACTAAAGTTTTTAATAAATCTTTAATAATAATTAGTAAATCCTAAGAAAGATTAGGTTTTTTTTACTAATATAAGTAATTTCTATTTAGTAATTATTATAATCTTTTATTTATTTATTTTAATTTTATTATATAAGATTTTATATCTTAAGTATATTACTTAAAACTAATAAAAATAACTTTTAGTAGGTTT
>NW_022158762.1:0-6366 GCF_000260195.1 Fusarium odoratissimum NRRL 54006
AATTCACATCAATGAACCGAATACACGTAATGTCTGACACGAGATAGTGGGCGTAGAGGCCAAGGAAAGCATACCGGTTTGGAGAAGTCTATAGGTCAAAGCTAAAGCTAATCCTTATAACCGCCTTCTGCAATTAACTTAATATTACTCCCTTCTTTACCTCGAATAATTTCTGCATAGTATTATATACTAACTGCCGACTCCACGGTACCTCTTTTACTAATAATACATCGTATAAATCGAGCATTCGGCGCAAATATAGATTCGATAGCGCTGTAAATAGAAGATTAGTAGTAATAATCCAGCTGACTATTAACTCCTTTGCTTTATTAATATTCAATCTTACAATAGGAGACTCTAAGTAACGCCGCTTCGAGGGTAGGTAAATATCAGCGCAAGATAAATACAAATCTGCATCCACATTGTTATCCGCCTCAGTGATCATATAAGACCTATATCTCGTAAGATAATGGAGAAGTAATAAAGATCAGGCTCATATAAATATCATTTACCTTCGGAGATGCTTAATTAGCAATGTTATATTTGTGGCGACAAATAATAAGCTCTTGCCTTGTTTATCACATTTCGAGCATACCCAGTAGGTCTGCAATATCTACAAATCAGGGCTAACTTCTGTAAGAAAGAAGCCATAGGCTTAGATCTAGCTCCTCCGACCTTTGCAATTCTTATTGGCAATATATTCTTCTAGTATATATTTCTTATAGCCGATCTAGATAGTTAGGAGGTCAGCAAGGGTTATTCTTCCAGCTTTAGTCTTAATAGATGCAGCATTAAGCTGCTGCTTGAGTGATTTGCGATGGCCACTAATTCCCAGAAGCGATTCTAACGACTGTTGTTATGCTGCTATAGCGGGTTATCGGCGAATCGCGGAATACAGATGCTTCTTATCAGGGAGCGATATTAATTCTAAACCAGGTGTTTCTAGCACGCAAGCAAACGCAAAACACGTAGTCGCGCTACCCCTGCCGCGTTCCTGGGTTCTATTAGTGTAATTAACTGGGGTATTATACTTAATTGATTACCCTATGCCTGGGACTCCGAATAGCCTTGAAACTTATAGGGCTGTCGCATAGGAAAATCCATAAAATCTAGTATTTTAAGTAAATTAAGTTTGAAGTATTATGAACTTGCTTACTTGAAATAAACTGGTTTGTTGACTTACTTGACTTACTTGAAATACTTGACTTGATACTTGAATTGAGGTCAGCGCTGGCTGGACCTGCACTCCTGCAGAGTGGATTGGTGAGGTACTGTAGAGCATAAAGTAAGAGCCGGATCCTGCGGCTAATAGTGGGGTCATTTGCTTCCTAAAAGGTCGCGGTCTAAGCGGCAATAGGCAGGACTGATGCACCAGAAAACCTTATTCTACACCTGAACCTTAAACCTCCGAACTTTTATTAGTAGAGCAGCCAGCTGTAGGTTGTGAGGGTTAATTTGAGCTAATTGGAGGCCTCTGTTTCCCGCTTTGACAGCTCAAGTGATGTTCCTAGCAGCTGGGTATTAAGGACTAGACCGACTAGTAGGGAATGTTTCTCCACTGACAAAACAAAAGTTCGTGTGGTTCAGATGTAGCCGTTGCTAACCCTAGCTTCAACTAATAATTCCACTTTTTAACAGGCATAACTCCCCATGCCCTTCTATATTTGCACTTTATGACGTTCTGAGAGTGATTGCAGTGGACCCATAACTACAAATATGGTACCACCTATGACGGTTGGGTTCTCAAGGGATACACTAGTCCGTACTTGGTTTATGTTGGCATATTATGTAGGGCGTGATGCTAAGCGGTGCGATATGTTACATCTCCTAATGGTAGAATCAAATACGTGTCAGGCTTTATTTAATACAGGGAAGTTTTATTAATAGCTAGTAAGCTAGAGTCTATAAAAGTGCTAATAAGTATAGTTTGTATATATATATATATATAGTCGTGATCTTATTAGTTAGATCAAGGTTATAGTTGTAATGCTGAGTGAGTTTCTTTATGAAGTAGTGTGTGGCTCTGTTACCTGTGGACCCCTTCTATTTATCCACCCAGGATAGGTTAAGGTCTAGTCCCAGCATAGGGCGAGGTAGGGGGATAACATAATAGAACTCTATATAGACCTCTAATACAAGGAGCTATGACAGCGCATCTTTCTCTCCTCCCGGAACCTAGATAAAACTATATTACTCGTGGAGCGATGCCGACCATATGCAGGTGACAGAGCCACGTACTACTCTAAAGTTAATTCTTAGAAATGAATTTATAGACAACATATATAGTTCTTGCTATAACAGTAAAAGCTACATGGTTTCGCTATAGTTCCGTGTTGCCACCTGAATGAGACTTTAAGTCAGACCATAATAACTGCTCCATACATCTATCGCCTGTTTGCTTGCTCGTCAGTTAGGCTCGGCAGTTGAATACATATGGTGTTCGACTAGATAATAGAGTTCTATTTGTAAAAAACAAAAACATATAAATACTAAGGAACTGCCTGCCTGATATTAACATCCATCACTACCATCGCAGCCTCAACTCCTGCTAGCTTTCAAGACAAGAAAATAACCGGATTTGCTCTTACGCATCCTTATACTTCAAAACCATCCCTCCAGGTTTCAAGCCATTAACAAAATGGCGCCTTATGGCATAGTACTCCTCGGCATCCTCTCAATCCTTGGGTCGGCGGCTTATGCTCAAGAGGCTGCAGTTCAGGAACCCCAGGTATTTTTCAACTTAACCTATGATGAATATCTGGATAAGGTGGCAGCATCTTCTGGGAGTGTCCCAGATAACAGTGATTTGCCCTGGGATGACACTATGAGCAGCCTTCCTTCAAACGAGACGTACGATAGTGTTCAGACCGAGACGAGCAGCAGCCTATCGAGGCGTGGTCGCGTTTTCAATCTCGGAAAGCGTGAGCCTGTCGGCGGGGAGACTCAAAACGATCAGGTCACCAATGATATGCTCCAGGCGCTTCATGGTCTGTGTGTTGAAAAATATGGCACAGGCTGGCGAGCGGTTAGTGGGATATGTCGCGGCCGGACGAGGGATATAAATTGTGGGAATCCGGATATCCCAGGGTCCGGGAGGCGAACGTCCAGAAATTGCCCAGAGCACTGGGAGTGCACCACTTTCCAGGCGGTCAACTTTCGCGACCGTCGGGCTACTTTCCCTGTCTGTGGGCCCCGAATTGAGGTGAAGGAAAGACATGATCAAGGGAGACATACGGAGTGGGAGGGAGTCTGGTACCCCGAATCGCCTAAATCGCCTGGGACATATGATTCTTTCGCCCAGATGGCGGGCAGTCTCAATGGATACTTCGACTTTAGTGGTGCTTATCAGAGTGGAGAGGGCTTCAGCTCTCGGGGAAGTGGACACTCGTGGTCATGCATTGGCTGCCCGGGGGGCAAGTTGACTATCACTAGCACGGATCGTGCAACTTGGGCGGTTGGATATACCAGCCCCCACTAAGTCGCGATCCAAAGCCCTCCAAACACTACGCTCCCTATTTCTATTCACAGCCATTCATTCACACTATCAGCCTAGAGGCAGTATTCAACATACTTAACTTGAAAGCTCTATTTAAGAATAACAATATTTGCGCAACCCCTACTATACGGTTCGGTGTATTCACCAATGCTGGATCGTGCCGCCGATGCATCTGTGGTTAATTAACTTGTCTTGTTCTAGGTATAAAAACGCGACCTCTGGCGCGCCGTACTTGAATGAATGTCGGAACCATGCAGTACCCACTTGCCGCATGTACCTACCAATCGTATAGCTAAAAAGAAATCTCCCTAAAAAATGCTTATTTTCACTTACATGGTGCTTACCCAAACTAGACTTGTTGACCTAAAAGAATGTACGTTAGATTGAGAATTGCATCAGGCTTGGTATTATTAAACTGACTTTTTAATAGCGCGTGCGGTAAAATCGCCTGGCACCAATCTAAATTGTCTCAAAATACTTCCCTTATCACCAAGCCTCCCTGACGCTTCATTAGATCTCTTCCTACACTAGCCTGCTTTTCTCACTTCGAAAATGCCTCGAGTGTCCTATACCGAGAGCAACGTTATAGATGCTATTCTAGACGTCACAGATAATGGTCTCGCAGAACTAGGCCGCCCAGAAGAATAGCATGCCTCCAACCACCCTCTCTGACCGATTGAGAGGCGTACCGTCAAGCAGCGCTCATCATAAATCAATCAAATCAACTTTGAGGTAAAAGTTGATTTGTTTGATGGGCCTTCGGTCCAAAGTTGATTTGTTTGATTTGATTGGCTCGTCTCAATCAATTGTATGGGAGGCCTATATATTGGGTATGTGAAGGTATTACGCCGTATCCAAAGCCTCAATTACCGACCCAACTGCCCAGCTTTACCCCGCCGTGTCGGACCCAGTTCCCGAGACAATGAACTCGCTCCAGCGTGTCGGCGCCCATTGCGAGCCTTTGCGATGTTAGTGTCAGCTTGGCTAGGCTGAACTGCCTCTCGCAGTCGGTTGCCATAGCCGGAATGGCAAAGACATCCAAGGCAGGCTTTCTATCCATACGCGTATGGATTAATTAATCCATATGGAATAATCCATACGCGTTAATCCATATTCCATACGGGGATGTCGTATTCCATAAGTATGGCAATACGGCGGAAAAAATTTGATCCCTGTAGTAATCCCGTTCAGGGGCGATTTTCCAACTCTCTACTCTTTCTTTAATTCTAACACCACTGTGTAAGGACGCTGCGTATGTCCTCGCTGATGACGTCTACTTCCACTGACCCTGCGGGGATTCCAGTGTCCATAAGCGAATTATGCTCTTCCTTAATCTTCAGCATGAACCCTCGATTCTTAAGCGGCGATGTCTAAGAGCGCATGGCTTGAAAGCGTAAAATGACTGCAAATACTTGGGCTTATGCCCGTGAGCCCCTTAATTCGGAGCCATCTCGTTGCGGTTGCAAAAATGAGAAGATTTACTACTATATGCATTGTGTAAGTCCGACTTACTCTACGACCGTTTCAACGACCTTTCGGAATCATCTGCTCAAGATACACGGCATTGAGCTGGAAGCCCATGAACATCTGATTAAAAAACGGCGTGACCGTCTTATTCAGGATGCTTTCGCCAAAGCCGGCGAGGTTCATGCTGCAAAGCAACTGGCAAAACGAGAAGAAACTCTGAGATATGCCATTAATCACAGAGCAGCGTTGGAGGCACTTATTTAGCTCGTGACTGTCTGTAATCTCTCTTACAACTGCAGTTCTTGGCCAGAGCTTCATGCGCTTATTTCTGCAGTTAATCCTGCGGCAGATGACCTTATCAGCCTTTCTCACGGCTCCATATAGAAGCTTGTCTCCAATTCCTTTCGTGTATATAAAGACATGTTGCGAAGAAAATTGCAGTCTATACCATGGAAACTTCATCTCTCTGCTGACGTGTGGTCTGCTCTAAATCACAAAGCTTTCCTTGGGATATGCGTTAAATTTGTAGATCCGGATGCAAAGGAAGCGCTGTAGGCACTATTAGCTTTGTCGGAGTTGCCAGGTCTTGACGGGCCGGGTAGTCACGGTGGTGCCGAACAATGGAAGCTTCTTTAGCACGTGCTCGAGGATTATAATATCTGGAATAAGGTGGGATTCTATACTGGTGATAACTATGGATTAAATGAAAAATTATGCTGCTTACTTGCCAATTATCTCCAGGAGAAGGGCGTCGACTGGGAAGCCAAGACCCGTAGAATCCGGTGCCACGGCCATATAGTGAACCTGGCAGTTTAGGCTTTCCTTTTTATAGACTCAAAAGAGGCTGCTCGAGCGGCCTTGGAGCATATCGAAGACACCGATGAATCGGCTTTTGGCACTGATTTTTCTGAAAGGATCAAACCACAAAGGGCGCAAGGATGGCGGCGGCTTGGGCCTCTTGGAAAGGTGCACAACATATCGATTTATATGCGTAAAAGCGACTATTAATGGAATGAATTCAAGAAGTGCGCTGGAAGATCTCTGGGGCTCGACAACGATACACGGTGGAACTTATGGTTTCTCCTGCTAGATACCACTCTTAATCTTCAGAGCTATGTTGAGTGGTACTAGAAGAAGTATTACCAGGATTTGCGAGATGACTACCTCACGCCTGATAAGTGAAGTGCTGTAGGGGAGATGCGTGCATTCCTTTAACCGTTCTGGAAGATCACTTAGCTTACAGAGGGTCGTTATGCCACTCTAGACCGTTCACTTTTTACAATGGATGTTCTTCACAAACATTATACACAAGCATTCCAGAAACACTCTGGCAACGCCACACTACGGAGCTGCGTTGCAGCTTCTTGGGCTGTATTCGATAAGTATTATCAGCTTACAGATGA
>NW_022158762.1:6466-24836 GCF_000260195.1 Fusarium odoratissimum NRRL 54006
CAAGCATTCCAGAAACACTCTGGCAACGCCACACTACGGAGCTGCGTTGCAGCTTCTTGGGCTGTATTCGATAAGTATTATCAGCTTACAGATGAGAGCCCTGCGTATGGTGCGGCAATAATACTTCATCCGTCACGACGTGTAGCCCATATAAAGAAGAACTGGCCAAAGTCCTGGCATAAACCAGTTCTCGACGGCGTGCGAAAGCATTGGAAAGACTACTACCACGAGCTCCCGCTCCCCACCACGACACCACAGCTGAGAGACGAAATACGGCGCCTTGATGAGTATGACCTACTCGCTCGGGAGCTTGACGTTGTTAGCCCATCTATGAGTGAGCTGGACGAGTACGATGCTTTCACGACGCAACCGCCCATTATCATTGACTGCTCTCCACTTTCTTGGTGGCTCAGAGAAGAACAACAACAGACATACCCTCGTCTCTCTCGAATGGCTGTTGATATCCTCTCGATACCAGCCATGTCTGCCGAGCCGGAGCGCGTCTTCTCCGGGGCGAGACGCACAATTTCATGGGACCGGTGCCAATTGGGTAGTCGTACAATTGAAAGAGGCGAATGCATGAAGAGTTGGATCAAAAGCGGGATAACACAAGGTTACCCGGTAGATTTACTTGAAGCGGAAGGTATTGAGGACAACAACGTAGAGGGGTTAGATGATTCGGCTGGCTGGCAGAGCTCCAACCCAGATTCGGTTTAGTTGATAATGTAAATGACGTCATTTCTTAGTTTCCATATGTATGGATTAAGTTCCATATGGGTTGCATTCCATATTCCATATTCCATAAGGCGCCGTATGGAGTATGGAGTATGGATAGAAAGCCTGCATCAATGGATCCCCCCAAAGCCCCACGGCCTCCATACACAAGTCTTCTATGCCCGATCTCACAACACCTAAGTCGACATCGACCAATACCACGTCCTGCGGCACACCGCCTACTCCTGTTTCAGCATCACTAATGGTATCTAGTACCGCACCTCTTAAGCTATGGGATGGACGTTACACTCCCCCCACCATCAAGACGGACGCAAGTAGTAGTTTTTGTGATAGAGGCACCACCTACTCGCTTAGAGCACGGGGCAGACACACAGCGCGGGCGTCGACTGCAGCTGAAGAACGAGCGATGTTGGGTTGGGACTTTGAAGAATTCAAGCCGTTCGCCGTCTTCAGGTGATCCTGGTGGACACGTCTATCTTTATTTTGTGAATAGCGACCAATATTGTCTACAAGATAGGAAGCGGAAAGATGTCCTTTGGGACAATATCAAGTTCAGGAAGGGACTTAATGTTCATAATATAGGCAAGCTGGTGGAGAAGGTGATTGAAAAGCTTTTGCACCGGTCGCAGAGGCAGTCGATAGATGGAATTTAAATCACTCAGGTTCAGTCTCTCACCTCCTACTACTACTAGTTACTACTATATCAATTACCGTTGGTGATGACATCCAATAATAGAAGAAGCTCCGCACTCTCGAGATCCCGGGTTTCTTTCGCCAGCTAGGCCCCATCAAAAACTACCGGTATGCAGCAACCAACCTTTTTCTAGACCTCGTCACGAAATGCTTGACGACGATCGCGTATCACGTCATAACCTACGATGAGCTTAGTGCTAGCCCTTTGAAGTGCAGCTTCGAGTGTGTTCAAGATGCTCGTCGGGCTTTGACTACGATCGTTCGAGCACCCGAAGCTTTTGTTGACCAAAACGTTGAACGCTGGACCAAATTCCTTAATTTGTAAAGCTTAATCTTCCACATTCTTTGGAGATATCTGACAAAGAGAAGTTTGTTTTGACCGTTCCATTTACCGCATTCGTCGTCTTGGCCGGCAATACAGTGGCAACGTCTTCAAATTGTTGGAGAATCCGGGATTCCCCCTTCCCTTCAGGATTCAGACTGTTAGTCTGAAAGTCCTAGATTAAAAGTTCAAAGTCCTAGATACAATCATCTAGATATATAAACCCGAGAATAACTCTCAGCTCAATAAGAAGCAACCAAGTTTTACGAAAAAAAATTTAAAAAGAATTTACCCAGCACTACTGCGCAATATAAACAACACAAATGGCGGCCTGGCTCTTCTGTCCGCGACTATGACTGCGATCGAGCCCTTAGCAGAAAGCGAGTCACTCGGTAAGAAGTTAGTTGGCATCTGCAATGTATTCTACCAGTTTACTAGCACCGCTGTCACACGACCATCGATGGCATCCGACGCCGTCTACCAAGGACCTAGTTCAGGGCCTACTTTTGGGGAGTCGGGGGTTGCGAGAGAAGATCATATGAGTCCTACTTATTTGAGTACTTCTATGGATGATATTGAGTTTGGACAAGGTTTCGATAACCTGGCATCGTTTATTGAACCACATATGCCATTCAACTAGCGGATTTAGGAAGTGGAGAATCAACTCTACAACTACAGAGGTCTTGGATACTGTTCAGCATGGATGATGGTATTTTTTTTTTTCTTTTCGGAAGAGCTATATATATAAATGATAGGAGAATCTATACAATAAAGAGCAAATGAATATCTACAAAGGAAATATCACACGTCGCTCGATTCTGATTCCGGGCCATTTGGGTTCGTTTGAAGTCCAGAAGTTGCTTAACCACTCTTGATCAAATCAGCAGCCTATATATGTTAATAATATGACTCATAGTCAGCATGCTTGAATGCAACTAACCTTCTCAGCGACAGCATAAACAGTTGTCATGGTGTGCGTGGCGGGAAGCAGAGGTATGACACTGGCATCGACGATGCGGAGTCCCTTAACGCCGTAGACCCTGAGCTTCTCATCAACAACGCCACCTTCACTGCGGCTACCAAGTTTGCAAGAACCAGCGGGGTGGAACAAGGTTGATGCACTGGAACGGATAAACTGTTCGAGGTCGCTGTCGCTTGTCACGTTAGCGCCAGGCACGAGCTCAAACGGGTTCAGGGCCTTGATTGAAGGCGCGCCGGAGAGCTTTCGAGCAAATTTGACACCTTCAGCAAGAACAGCGAGGTCAAGAGGGTTCTTTAGGAACTCGGGGTTGGCCTCAGGAGAGTCGAAGATGTTGGAAGACTTGGCCTTGACGGAACCTCGAGAGTAAGGGTGTTGAAGGCCAAGTACCGAGGTACCATCGGCCCAGATGATCTCCAAGATGGCAGATCGTGTGTCAAGAAGTTTCTCGTTAAGAACTTTCTGCTGCTTCTTGTAACCCTTGACAACCTCGGCAGGTGTACCTGTAGGGAGGAACTTCGAGCCGTCCTGGCCGGTGGCTTGCTTGTGGATATCTGAAGCAGCGCTTGTGTAGTTGGAAAGCGGAAGGAAGAGAAGGAAATCAGCCGTAGGTGAAGTTAAAGGTCCCTTCTTTTGCTGATCATATTCAGCGCGCGCCTCAGCAGCGAAAGTGGCGTTTTTGGTAAGGTTGCTGCCTTGAATAGGTGCATCGACTAAGCAACGTCAGCCTCCGGTACTTTCCTATTGCAGGGAATGACTTACTTGTGCTCACCACGGCGAGGAAGACATGATCGTGGAAGTTCTGACCAACAGCAGGGAGATCAACGACGACAGGGACATCGATGCTGGAGAGTAAAGCTGAGTCACCAATGCCGGAAACCTGCAGGATCTGAGGGGTGTGAACGGCTCCAGCCGCAAGGATGACCTCCTTCTTCGCCTTGAGAGTCTTCTTGGCGCTGTCCCTGTTCTTGGCAAACTGCAAAGAAATCGTCAGATATGAACAAGGGTCCGAGAAGAGTTGCAACTTACCTCGACACCATTAGCCCTCACGGAGCTTCCATTCTTGCTAGTGAGAACACGAGTAACTTGATGGCCTGGAAGAAGCTGAAGGTTTCTGCGCTGGGAGACAGCACTGTAGTAATCTTGTGCAGAGGAGCGGACAAGAGTCTCGCGATTGAGGTTGTGAGGGCAGAAGTATCCTCCAATCGCGCCGCCGTTGGCTTGGTCGACGGCGATATTGATGTCGAGCTCTCCGGTGGCTTCTACTAGGTTCTCTGAAGCATGTTAGTATTGATCCATTTTGCGAATTGTATACGCAGAAGATGTACTTACTCGTTGTGGGCCAGAAGAAAGGTGAATAACTGGAATGGATGTAACCTGAGGACCCATGAGCAGAAGGGTCTGTGGTGATGCCATATTCCTTCTTGATACCGGCAGTTGGCCCAGTGAATTTCTCGTTCTAAGACGAATGTTAGTTTCGATCTTGCACATTTACCGAGTTCTCAGTGTACCTTCTTGAAATAAGGAAGCAGGGTTTTCCACTGCCAATCGCCATTGCCAAGCTCAGCCCAGCGATCGTAGTCTGCCTGTGATCCGCGATCGTAAACCATGCGGTTCAGCTTGGTAGAACCTCCGACGACCTTGCCCAAAGGAATCGAGATGCTGCGTCCATTGAGCGAAGTGGTAGAAGGATAAGTGAGATTCCAGTCGTACTTTGTGCCAACAGCATTACCAGCAAGGCCTGGAATTGTCACGATGTCCTCATTTTTATCGCTGTATATATATTAGTATTTTTTTGGGTTAAATCACGTATATCTTACAAGTCACCTGCTTCAATCACGAGGACGGTCACAGCTGCGGGTGTGTCAATAAATATCGAGGAGCGATGTTACTGTAGAACGCACCAGGATCTTCCGATAGGCGGTTGGCAACAGTGAGGCCAGAGGCTCCTGCGCCAACGATGATATAGTCATATTCCGTACGCAAATTGACATCTTGTCGCGGGTAGGCTGATGCAGTTGTTGCATGCAGACAGCTGAGAGCTGCCAAGATAAGTGCTTGGAGTTTAGGCATGATCAAAATGAATGGCAATGAATGAGTGTTTGTATTTTCTCAAATGACAACTGGGCTGATCAAACAGTACCTGTATGAGAATTGTGTGGGACGAAGTCGATCTTATACCCCCTCCTGGCCCCAACAAACAACGGACTGCGACTGATATAGAAGGTGTTTTTATCATCTATCCCAGAACGGAACGTGTCACTAATGATCCCAAGTATTAGCACAAGAAGACCTGCTTGTATGTAAAGCTGGTTTCCCGCGCCCAGTTGCCGAAGCTGAAGGTTTTGTTTCATCCCTTAGATGGCCATTTCAGGAATTCATTCAAAAAGACGCTGCAGAGGGAATCATCTCCACAAACCTTATATCGGAGTACGGATACCGAAGCGTGAGTTCCTGATTGGACAGGGATCAGCTTTAGAAGCAAGCATGGGCTTTTAGACCCAGCCTTAGCATGGCCTAATAAGGTTTGCATAGCCGATTCAGACATAGAGGTACACGAAGACTGATATTGTAAGCAATTGTAAATAACTATACCATGGCTGGTGGGATAAAAAAGCGAGGAGGGAATATGTACTTCATAGCCGAAACTACCGAGGTGACTTACAATACCGTCGGGTACGGGGAAACCGGTCACCCCCAGAAAAATTGCTTGACCCTGTGAATCAGCTTAACGGAATGCAATGAAGCGGGTGGTATTACGAACCCAGCGGTTATGTCATATGTATTCCGCAGTTTTCATCCACTCACGAAGAAACTCACTCGGGACCACGTATACAAGCGTGATCCCCTACGATGGATCACGACCATGACCGTGATCCCAATAAACATACACAAGTACATAGACCACACTCATTAGCACTTTTATAGACTCTAGCTCTCCAGCTATCAATAAAACTTCCTTACATTGAACAAAGCCTAACACGCATTTGATTCCCCTATTAGGAGACGCGATACATTGCATCACTTAGCATCACGCCTTGTGCAATATACCAACATAAACCTAGTATGGACTAGTTTATGTTGCATTACGCCAGTCAAAGGGTAGGTAAAGGCCCACAGCAACCCTCCTTAGAACGTCGTAAAGTATAAATATTATAGAAGGCCATAGGAAGTCGTGCCTATTAAAAAGTGGAAGTACTGGTTAACGCCGGGGTTGGCAACGGCTATACCTTAACCACATGAACTTTTGTCAGTGAAGCCACTAGTTGGCTGCAAAAGCGGGAAATAGGTACCTCTAATTAGCTCAAATTGACCCTCCAACCCCCAGCTAGCTGCTCCACTGACAAAAGTTCAGAGGTTCAGGGCTCACGTATACTGTAGAATGAGGTTTTGTAGCGCATCGGATCTGTCTGTTGTCGCTTAGGAAACGAATGGCCCCACTATCCCGCCGCAGGATCCGGCTCTTGCTTTGTGCTCCATTGTTTAAGGTTTGTCGGTGTTAGAACCCGAGTTGATCTGCCGGACCCCCTCGATCCACCCTCTCGGAAGCGGCAATCCATCTCACCCATAGACACTTCTCGCACTTTGCCAGAAGCGACTGGGATCCCTAGAATCACTGACTATTGATAAGAGTACTTTACAGTATATAAGCCTTACCCGCGTTATCTATCTATCACTTAGCAAACATAATCACCATATTTACCTCTTTGCTTTAGATTTTCCCTAACCCAAATACAGTTTTAGAAGTTTCTTCATGATCTGATCATATCGGTAAGACCTGCATATCGGAAAAACCGGCATATCGGAAAAAATCGGCACATCGGCAAGACCTATAACTAAGTTAAGTTATGGGCAAGCATTCAGGTTATCGGCTGCATTGGAGCTGCAAATAACATATCCTATACACAGTTCAAATGTTTTACTATAACGCCTCCGTAGTTACCTATAGCAAACTTCTAGCTCGACGACATACAACAAGTAGTGTTTCCTAACGAGTAGCTGAGTTTATATAAAGAGTGTGTTAGAGTGTTAAATTGTAAGTCGTGATACTAAGCTGTGTGGCGTATTTGATCTCGAAACAAACAAATAATACTTAAAAACCTTAATGATTACAAGGTTTAAATACGAAGAGCTCTTAAAAGTCTGAGGATATTCTGGTCACCTATATAGATCCATGTAGAATATATAAAACATTAATTCCTTCTCTAGGTTTTAGGTTACGTCTATCTTAATGATTTAGGATTATCTTAGAACCTTTAAGGCTTATATGTAAGTCAAGCGTTAAACCTGGCTTGAATTCATCAAGTTTCTACCTAAACTTATCGGCCTTCCTTGTTACGATTCGTGCCCGTAACAGCGCTGTAAGGCTTCTATAAGGCAGCTGTAGCACACCCATGATTGCTTGCATAGCGATTATGGCCCGATCTTTTGCCCTGTGGTTTAACGGCTTGTGCGACCGTTACATTCCTTATTTTGTGTTCTGTATTCTAGTCTCATTCCTGGCTAATCCATAATGGGGTTAGTGTTGATGGTTAAACGCTATTGCCCCTGAACCCTGACTAACAGGTGGAAGGAAGGTGATGAAATGTCGGACCGAGAAATCCAGGACCTCCGTACTTCGAAGGTTAACTTCGTTGTACAAATGAGTCAAGCAAAAGTTATACAGTATAAATCAAAGTATAAACATTTCATGCTGATGACTGAGCATGACGAGGGTGAACCAAGCTTATTATCTCAGACATTGCAAATTAGAGACACGAAAGTCATCTGCAGTTCAAAAATACGGGGTCGTACAGCAGAAGAGGTCATTCAATATGTTATGTTATGTTATGTGTATTTTTCGTCCGGGGGGCCATCGGCCCCGAAAAGTCTCCTAAGGGAGCACAGGACGTGCTGAGCTAAACCATCTACAATCGCTGCCGTACTGATCCTCGCTCAGGTCATCTGCAAGGCCTCTTGCGTCGGAGCCGTATACATGCTCGAGCGTTTTCTCTACTCATCCCCCAAGAGGCACCTCTCTACTCGTAGCCAGCTCTACAGTAGTTGTCGGTGAAGCACGTCCCATTGGACATTAATACAGTTGATCCTCGCAGAGCTTCCCTCCAGCAGCGTCCCATCTAGTTCATCCAGCATATCATCGGCACAAAAAGGCGCATTTACTTTCAAGAGGTCATCCCGTCAGCGGGATCTATTCCTCTCCAGCCTAGAATTCTCTTACACAGATAGATCAAGTAGCTTTCCATACTCTAAGGCAGGAAGTCCATTATCCCCTAAGATCGCCAGTAGCTGCAACCCTAGAACCGTGCATCCTTAGGGGAAACCCTTGCAGGAGAAAACCCCAAGGCGGCCAGAACGCTGCTCTATAGATGAGGTAGTCGCCTTATTCTACGGTTTCCAGGTAAGCTCTATACCATTTTGACCCAGCGGTTTTGTCTAGTGGTCTCAGCCAGTGAGACAAATTGTCGAAGCCTGGTCGTGTTCCGGGAAGCAGCCGAGGCTGCAGAAAGAAAGAGGAGAGTCTCTAGGCAGTACGTGACTACAGAGATCGGTCAAGCAGCTTCCGAGCTGCAAAAAGGGCAACGAACCATGTGGGGTCCGTGCGTTAAGGTCAAGGGCACCAGAGAGCCTAAGAAGTCGAGCAGCCGAAGGCTGTTTGTGTTGTTCGGGCAGCTAAAGCTGCAGAGGTTGGTCGAGGCAGCGTTAAACTGCAGGCGAAGGTGAGAGTGAGGGTGAGGGCATGATGACCCTCGATGTTAAGCAGCAAGATGCTGCGAATGTCATCTGGGCAGCCGAGGCTGCAGAAGTCGGTGTTACGGGAAGTCGAGGGGCACAGAGGCCAGAATATTGCAGGCTTGCGAAGCCGAAATGTCGAGGTGAGAAGAAGTCGCAGATAAGATAAATAAAATGGTGCCTAGAGGCGATGTTAAGAGCCCGCGAAGCTCAGTGCCGTTGAAAACACTTGTCACGAAGAAAGGTTAACTCTCTGAATCCCTTTCTTCCAGCAGCTGTTAGGGTCCTGCTAGTCCTGCAGCTGCTTTTGTTGCTATTTTGGCCTGTAAAAATTTTCTGCCCTAGCAGAACGCTAATAGCAGGTGCCAAGGAAAATTTTTTACAGGAGAGAGTTGAGAGGCCATTCAATTCGTCTGATCAGACTACTGTAGGGTAGGCAATCGGGAATTCGAGAAGAGCCTGAGGTGGCACGGCACCCGAATTGTTTGTTTTGGCTGCCGGGGACTTTTGCTCCGGCCCCCGCTTACGGCATTGATCGTTTACCTAGCTAATCTGTTTCACAATATTCCGATTGGTTGACTGACGCAGGTGAGAGTGGGTGGTCGGATCATATGTGGGATAATCACCCCTTGGCACGGCGATTATTTGTGCCAATTTCTCTTAAACAAGAACAAGTCCCAAGATTATTAAGCTTCCACTGAAAATTAATAAGAAAACATGTGGTTCATTTTCATTCTCCAAAGTTTACATTAAGCTACCACCTTCTCACTATGGACACTCATATGTAAACGAATAGCATGACTGTGATTTACTACCCCTGTCGGCAGTTGGTGCATGTGATTGATTGGCATTGCCGCTTATCAGGGTCTGTCCCTGGCACAAAGATTTCTCCATCTCCACAGCCATTCATGGATGACATAACGAATTTCAGTAGTGTCACCGCCTACCACTTTCTGAGAAACAATCAAGAAGGGACAGTGACATTGATGTGGATTACCCTGCTTATTAGAGGCGAAAAGGCTGGTATCCTTGTGATTCATGGTATTACTGCAGCTGTAAACCCCGACCATGCCTTTTTGCCCCATGCTCATCCTACATGTAGGGAAGTGGTGAAGGCAGCAGGATATTCATACGCCCATCATAATATTGCAATCAGACTCGTAAATCGTACGGTAGAGTCTCTAGTCCTTAGGGTTGGTACGTATAGTACAATCCTGTTTTCGGTGATGTGCGATGTCGGGCGCAGACTGTCCCCAGCCCCAGTGCGGGGAGCCACTGACTACATACGTACCTGTTGCCTGCTTCTCTATAAACTCCCCAGACGGCTTCGGGTCGCCTCAACCTCAACCTCAACGCTCTTGCGATGCAACTTTTTAAACTGCACAACAGCTGTGCCAGCCAAGCTCTTATAAAGGCTTTGTTTTGCCTAGTCGGACTGCATTCGCAGCCACCAAACCCCTGCCTAACTCAGTCGCTTCTCTCCACCATCGTCACCACGTCGAACCGGTATATTTGTTTTCCATCGCTGGATTCTAGGCCTCGGGTTGCCGCGTCGTAACTCTGTCCCTGGCAGAGCCATGTCCGGCAGTGCAGTTTCGAACCCTCAACATGCTCAGCAGTCCTTCGATTCCGGTCCCCAACTCTATCACGACGTTCCCGAGTTGCACGCTGTGCCTTCTCCCTCTCACAGCGCCTTAATGGATTTCACACACTTCGACGATTTTGCGTTTGCTTACCATGGTCTTCCTGACCAGTCTTCTCTCGTTTCCGTAGCAGATCACACCCTCATGTTCCAATCTCACACTGCGCTTCCCCAGCACCAGGCCATTTCTGGCATTGCACATAGCAGTCTGCCGTTCGGTACCTTGCCTACGGGCAACCGCTGTCAGAGCATGGAAGGCTCCAAAGCCCTGCCTGATCGGACATCTCCCGCATCCAACGCCTTCGAAAACCCGACTACCGATGAGTTTGGTTTGGCTTCCTGTAACCGTGCAGATGGCACAGATCTAGGCGGTAAGCCTAAGAAGGATAAAGCCGGTGCCACACCTGCGTGGAGTGGACTTAAGACAAAGGCTGGCAAGGAAAGAAAACGCCTCCCGCTCGCTTGCATTGCATGCCGCCGAAAGAAGGTCCGTTGTTCAGGCGAGAAACCCGCCTGCAAGCACTGCCTACACTCACATACCCCATGTGTCTACAAAGTTACAACTCGGAAGGCTGCGCCTCGGACAGATTACATGGCTATGCTCGATAAGCGACCGAAGTGCATGGAAGAACGCATCATCAAGGCCACACCCAAGTCGGATCAGGAAGTCGCATCATCTGTAACTCGCCCCGTGGTCGAACCGGCGATACCAGGAACTGTACCTTCCAGTAAGCCAACCAAGAAGCGCGGCGCCGAGGAAGCATTCGGGCTTGATCTGGAAGCTTGGGCGAAGGCGCCTTCGAAGCCAAAGATTGAGGGCGATGATAGGCCCAGCAGTTTGCAAGCCCAGGAAGGGGAGGAGAATAAGCTGCAACATGAAGGCACCGAAGCACTCCCCTCCGAGGAGATACAGGAGCATCTCGCAGAGGTGTTTTTCGACAACATCTATGGTCAATCTTACCATCTTTTACACAAGCCAAGCTATCTGCGAAAGTTAAAGTGAGTTGTTTTTGGGTTGAATCTCACGTATCTTGCTGACTGTCAACAGAAATGGCACACTACCTCCGGTGCTTGTTCTCACAGTATGCGCTGTAGCTGCTCGTTTTACCTCAAACCCCCTAGTGAGTTCTTCAGGGCCTGAATTCTTACGCGGTGAAGAATGGGCATCACACGCTCGAGAGATTTGCACCAGACAATACGAATGGCCAAGCCTCACCATCTTGACATGTCTTCTCATTTTGGGCCTTCATGAATTTGGAACGTGCCAGGGCAGCCGCAGCTGGGCCCTAGGTGGGCAAGCTATCCGAATGGCTTTCGCTCTCCAGTTACATAAAGACTTGGAATACGATCCCTCGGGCCCTAATTGCGCCAAAACGCAGCTCAGCTTCATTGATCGAGAGATTCGGCGACGCATAATGTGGGCTTGCTTTCTCTTGGATCGCTTCAACTCTTCTGGGACAGATCGACCCATGTTCATCAGGGAGGATACAATTCAGATTCCTCTGCCGGTAAAGGAAAAGTACTTCCAATTCGGCATGCCTGTGCCCACCGAGATGTTGGACGGTCGAGTACCTCATCCGCCGTCGCCCAACGACGGACAAATCGCTGATGCACGAGAGAACATGGGAGTTGCGGCCTTCCTGATTCGAGCCATTGCCTTATGGGGACGGATCATCACCTACCTGAGCCAACGGTGTAAGGATCTAGACCCCAATCCATGGTGGGAAGACGAGTCTCACTATATGAAGCATCTCAATGATGTTGTAAACCTTGAAGCTAGTCTGCCCTTGTCACTCAAGTACTCTGCAGAGAACCTCGAGGTCCACAAGACAGAGAACGCGGCAAGCCAATTTTTTTTCATGCATATCTGCCTGCAGCATAACATCCTTCTTGTGAGTCGAACCGCCATGTCAGCGCGAAAGCAGCAGGGTGTTCATGATGATTTCTTCTCTGAAGCGAGTAAGAGGACATTCAGCGCTGCGAACCGGATATCTGAATTCCTTCGTGAGGCCGAACAGTCGCAGTGCTTTGTTTCGGCACCCTTCGCTGGATACTGCGCCTTTTCCTCGGCAACAGTTCACATCTTGGGTATCTCTCGCAATCCATCCATGAAGCCAACAGCCGAGGCCAATTTGACCACTAATGTCAAGTACCTTCACAAAATGAAGAAGTATTGGGGTATGTTTCACTGGATGGTGGAGAACGTTCGCACTCAGTATCGAAATGTCTTGCACGCTATGAGAGCTGGTGTGAATGTCGAAGAACGAGCCACAGAGCTATCTTTCCTTCAATACGGAGACTGGTATAACCGTGACCCTCGCGGTCTTTCTGACGCTGAGTTCATGGACCCTGCCACTCACAAACGAAAGGATTCAGGAGCAGACGGCGTTCTTGAAGCGAAGCCCGACCTGCGATCAGTGGAGGAATACTTTACGCTTCCAGCACCACGAAGGGTCGAGAATCAGGATACTATCCGCACAGCAGCGCCAAAACGAAAGCAAAGCGCCAAGAAGCAGACTGGCATGCCAGCACAACCTGGCCAGCATCTCGATTCGTTGCAGAGTACAGATGCAGACGCAGTCTCCCAGGAACGCAAGTTCTCGGGTGGTTTGGGATTGCAAATTACAGGTGCAGCAGGCTTCAACCCTCTCTCAGCATCAAACCAGCAGAACCCGGATTTCAGCACCACCATGTCACCTACGAGCCCGGCCAACATGACTCCATTTTCTCACTACGCACACACGCCCACCTTTTTCCCACTCGAGCTGCTCTCAATAGACTTTGGGCAGGGCTCGAATGGAAACATCGACCCGCTTGATCGTCAGCTTATCTATGGCGGATACTCAATAGATGCTAGTACCGGCCTAGGTGATGGATATCCTTGGGCATTGTAATTATGTCGTGTTACGTTATGTATATTTTTCGTCCGGGGGGCCATAAAGCCCCAGAAGTCTCCTAAGGGAGCATAGGACGTGCTGAGCTAAATTATCTGCAATTGCTGTCCCATCCAACCTCATGCAGAACACCCGAGATGTCCACTCGCATCAATGGAGAGTTTCAAAAGCTCTTTCCCCCACATGGCACTTTCCTACTCGTAGCCATCCCTACGGTAGTTTCAGGCACATCGTCTTGGACGTCATTGCAGGTAACACAGGAAAAGTCCCAATACGACTGTCATTCAATCTAGTCCATCCAGCATATCATCGGCATTACTTCAAGAGGGCATCCCGTCAGCGGAAACAGGTGCCAAGAAAAGGTCTTTACAGGAGAGAGATGATTTGGGCCAATTTACAACGTTGTGGTTGACTTTGCAGGGCAGAGACCGCTAACTGTGTAGTGAGGCGTGGCATTCCATTATCAAGTACGTTATATCTTTTATACAATTAGATTGTTATGAACTGGATCGTGGTAAAGGCTGGGATGGAAACTCAGCGGAACTGCGGATAGACACCTACCAATGCGCCAGCCCTTTAATTAATATTAATGAAATTATCTTTTTTCTGCGAAAAAACTAAAAACGTTATGCATAGAGCTATTCGGATGAGCCGGGAAAGCTGCAAAAAGACAGGGGCCCTTACATTTCGTGCGGCAGTGGCTTAGAATTGAGGCCGCTCTTGATGCAAATGAGTTTGCCTTTCGGTTCGAATTGGTAATCTCCCTCGACGCATCGCGACGAAAACTCTAGCACCGGAATTTTCATGGTGGCAGGTGACTTGTTTGTCCCCAAAATATTCAAGTTCTCAAAAGTCTGAGGATGTTCTGGCCACCCATTTAGATGCATGTAGAATGTATGAGGCACTAATTCCTTCTCTGGGTTTTAGGTGTCTTCTATCTTACTCCTTCAGGATTGTCTCAGAACCTTTAAAGTTTACATTCAAGTCTTAAACATTAAACTTGGCTTGAATTTATAAGTTTCTGCCTAAATGTATCGGCCTTCCTTATTTGGTGTTCTGTATTCTAGTCTCATTCCTGGCTGATCAATAATGGGGTTAACGCTTAACGGTTAACGCTATTGCCTCAGAACCCTGAACCCTGACCAACGGTGCTGTCTTGTGGCCCGGCTAGAAGGAGGGTGATAAAATGTCGGACCGAGAGATCCAGCACCTCATTACTACGAAGGGTTCACGTTCGTTGCACGTATCTCTTGTCGCTTATTTACCATGTCACCAATGGCGTCAGACCCCACCCTGGCTTCAACGGGTAATATTGTCCATTTCCTCCAAACCTTGCTATCTTCCCCTCCTTTTACTGTATATTTCAGTTGTCAATTTCTATCATGCATACATACGCCCCTGCTTCACCAAGTCCTGTTCGAGATGCATGGTTCCCTCTGTGTCTTACACATAACCGAAGCTCCAACCTTTTCACAACACAACCCTTTGCCTGAATTTCATTCTCCCTCCATCTATCTATCATATTACAGGCAAAATAACCACGATGGGATCGGGCAGCTTGACTGCTCCTCCTGCTGAGGAACCTGAATTGACCTTCTGGCGGAATAGTGCATCAGCAAGTATCAAGCCCATCCAACCAGTACACCGTAATTCCAAGCGAGCTTGCTCAAGTGCTGCCACAATTCATCAACACCGCCACCGTGCCACACACACAACTGGCATGTATGGTCGAAACAAGCGAGTGCAGAAGGCTTGCGAGCAATGTCGAATGAGAAAGTCCAAGGTATGTTTCCAGTACCCACTTACTGCTTGGCCCCTATTCTCTCTTATACGTTTTTCAGTGTGACACCGGATTTCCATGCAGGCGATGTAAGGACCATGGTCTAATTTGCACGGGCGGTATCCCAAGTAAGAGTAAATACAAGCAAGTACCTAAAGGGTATGTGAATAAAGAATCCATAGTGATTTGCATCTCACTTACACGCCACAGTTACGCGGAGGTTCTCGAGACCACACAATCCGTCCTCGTTATGACCACCCGCAAGCTTTACTTCAAGGTCCGAAATAACCAGTCTTGGGACCTCGGTGAGCCCGAACTCGATCACAACGGCCAACCGGTAATCCACAGCATTGCCCAGAAGCTCGGGTGTATCCACCCTAACAACGAAATCGACCTGTCTGAGTACTCATTATTCCCTGAAGACGAAGTCGGTATGGATGAGTTTGCACAACAGCTCAACGATCAGCAAATCGAACACAAGCCTCGGAAGGAGCCTATGAAGGACGAAGACTCATCAACGAGGAACCGAACTGAGCGAGCGTCGCCATCGAAGCTCTATCATTCCAATGTCGAGCACGATTACCAGGAGGCCGCATTTAGTGACATCAACACCATAGCTCTTTCACCACAGAATTTCATAAGCAGCGCCGGATTTGACTTTCCCTCCCTGCCACCCGAGGTTGATTCTTCGACTCTGTTGCAATCCTCTGCAATGAGCAATTTTGCCGCCTTGCCAATTGCCAAGCCCCAGCCTACCGATCTTAATTTGACCTACTTCCAACAACGAAACGGTATGATGGCGAGCATGAGCTTGTTGAATCAGGGCCATGTGGAGTTTGAAGTCGACACCATCATGCCTCGCGTCCTTTTACAAACCAGTCCTGAGGTTATTCTAAGCATGGACGATTCCATGTCATCTTCTGGCTATGCCGGCTAACTAATGCGACCATGGCAAGGATCTTCCTCTTCATGCAGTGAACATCAGGCACTACCACCACTTCCAGTTTGACTTGTTTCTTTTGACATCTTGTTTGTCTTTAACTCCTTTTCCTCATTTTCTTCTTGCTTGCGACAAAACAACTGATTTTTCTCTACAGATCATGTGGTTGTTATTATCAATGCAAATATCGTTACGTCGATATTTGTTTATGGCCATTTTCATCCACCTTTCTACCTGTTTTCTCCGAACTATCACATAATCTCTACCATACAAATAGCACAACGCAACAAAAATCTTCTGTGACCCTGCTTTTATGTAGAAATATTTCCATTGGGCAGTTGGCTGCGTAAAGCATGAAGCAAAGGCTCTTTGCAGTGCCCCTTCCCATGATCGCAATAACAGGGCTCTCGTTCATCATGATCACTTGATCACTTCCACTGCCTCCCGTTGCTTACTGCGAAATTGGGCGTTGTCCTTGTACAGGCGACCTAGCTCCTGGTCGAGAGCGAGTCTTCGGGGAATCTTTCATAGCCTCAGTTGCAGATTTTTCATCGTTTCGTAATGCAGCGACGGCGATGTTCTTTTACGTCCTAATGTGAGAATTTCCTCAAACCCATTAACGGTGGACGGAAAATCGAGTAGGCGATGCCACTCCTCGCTAATAAATTCGAAGGCAATGCGGCATTCGTTTGTCTCGAAGTAGCCTTCTGCAACGAGCCTGCCGTACATAAAACCTGCTGCAGTTAAGGATACATGACAAGTTTGAGCATCTCAGGCGCTATCTTGTTCTGCCTCACTATCACTGCCCCTGCCGTAACTATTCAAGAATACCCACGTTCTCCCCCCATGCTCAGTATACCGGTATATGTAGCGCACCAAGATAAATACCCTGCCAAAGCGGTTTCTATTGCGCTAATCTTATAGTCTAACCTCAATCCAAAATGCAGGTAAAGGTTCTTGTAGTTAAACTAGACGAAAGCTCCAAGATAGAGACTTTCGTAAGAAAGGAACAACCCAAAGGCCGCCCGGCGTTTGATAGCCAATCGGGGAAGCATACGCCCCAGCTTGTCGCCAATAGCAGGGTCATGGAAGTCAGCTCCCTCTCATACTATTCTCGAAGCGTAGAAAAAGCCGTAACGAAGAATCAAAGTGATATTGTGTATAAGCGGGAGAAACGGTTTAGTGACGTGCGAGGATATTAGGCACACATCAGATCAACCAGTTGAGTAGTTTCTCCTGTTCGCTTGGCAGCAGGCAAATCCCACTATCGATGAAACATTGTGAGACCTACGTAGAGAGAAACCGCGGGTCATTTAACACGCCCGATCGGGCATTTAACGTGCCCCGAAACCCCGGAAACATCAATTTTTGTAAACAGAAACCAAATGACTCCTTTACCCAACCAGCCCCACCTAACCCCACCTACATGAATGTTACCAAATTCAATAGTCACGATAGACACAAATTCGGAGTCACTTTTCTGTAGTAGCACGACTTATGCCAACGAGAGACCTGACTAGTCTAGACCCCCTCGTCGTGACCGCCTTGGAGGCTTGTGCCGCCTCAAAGTTATGTTATGTTATGTTATGTATATTTTTCGTCCGGGGGGCCGTAGGCCCCGAAAGTCCCCTACTGGGGCACAGGACGTGCTGAGCTAGAGAAGTTGGAATCTATCTACACATTATTTACAGAAATGCTATTGATTTCTGTAAACACGTCAGTAGAACGCACTCTATCCAGCATATCGTCGGCACAAATGGCGCATTCTATCGAACCTGTTACCCGTCAGCGGGATGACAAGGCGCGGCTGGCATATCACAGCCGCTGATGAAGCCTGATTTCAGGAGAGCTGAGATCGGCCTGTGCGTGTGGCAGCTTAAGACTGCCTCAATGGTGGTCATGGCCAGATGAAGGGCGCTGGTACGCCCTTCGTCTGGCCAGGGACAGGTAAAAGAGAAAGAGAGAGATTGAACAAAGGAGATGAGTAGAAGATAAAGAGAGAAAGAGAGATGCGAGTGCTTCTCTGGTCGTCGTCGCCTAATGGCGAGGGCATATCTTTCCAAAGAACGCGCTGTCCTTGGACAGGTCGATGAATTTGGTGAAGTCTTTTCCCATTGCTAGATTGACTACTGTATTCGGTGAGGGTGCGAGCCTCACTCGACAACGCGGCGGTACTTTTCTGCAATAGAAGATGTGATCTGGTGCTTTGCGTCGGCCATATGAACAGACCAGGCGTGCGTTGACATGGTCGAATTTTTCGTGGTATGTGGCGAAATCCCCGTGGAGGGATCTCGCTGCCAGCAGATGGTGCAAGGCTGCACGCGGGAGCGATAGCTCTGGCGGGCAGCCTGTGGTTGCCTTGAGATTGAGTCTCCTGTACTGCTCAGGAGCCGAGGCTGACCACCATGCTTCGAATGCTTCTTTCGGTTTTTGTCTTGCGATCCTCCGTAGGTAAGCTAGCGTCGGCTTAGCACCTTCGGGCTCAGGGAGCGATGATGCCGCTTTTGCCAGCTTGTCGGCCTGTTCGTTGCCAGGGATGTCGGAGTGTCCTGGTACCCAACGAACCTGGATGGCGCCATGCGATGTCGCCAGAGCCTGGAACTCGAGAAAGACGTCTTGAGAGGAGTCAGAGGGTGTGCCTCGTAAGCACGTGGC
>NW_022158802.1:0-24192 GCF_000260195.1 Fusarium odoratissimum NRRL 54006
TACCCGTTGGCTCGAGCCGGGGGATGGCCAACTAAGCAAGCTTAGTTGGGCACAAAAAGGTGGGACAGCACAAAAGTGTGGGACAACCCCGCTCTGCCGGCTGTCGCGAATTTCATTGATTTTGTATGTGATTTTAACACAAATCTAGACGCCAATTCGTGAAAAGAAGAGAATTTTTGTCTAAGTGCATTATGCCGTCAGATCCTAACCTCAAAGCCGCCCGGGCAGTAGTTCTTTCACGGCAACGACTTCAAAAGGGCTTATCTCGTGATGCTTCTAACGGCCTAAAGAAGCCTCTTACTCTACGCGATGCTGAATGTCAATATCCCGGCTCTAAGAAGTCATCTATTGCGCGTATTGTCAAGCGGCTTGAAGAGGCCAATACTCTTGATTTTGAGCAGGTTCCTGAGCCAAATAAGGGCCGGCCGCGACTCCTCTCAGACGACGAAGAAGAGGCTATTGTGAGCTTTATTATTTGGATGCAGAAGTCCGGTCTTCCGGCCTCCAAACATGAGATTGAAGATGCAGCAAATACAATACGCAGCCGCCGTGATCCTGATGCTGTGCCGGTTGGAAGGATGTGGTACAGGCGATTCTGTGACGATCATCCTGAGCTTGATATCTCGATTTTGAAGGCGAAAGAAGCCACTCGCTTTGAGTATGAAGAAGCCGGCGTGGAGGAGACAAAACAGTGGTTTAAACGGCTCACTGAGGTTATCACGAGATATGGAATCGGCGCCTCAGAGTGTTGGAATGCTGATCAAGCAGGAATTAGAGTCGGAATACTGCGAGAGCGGGTGCAATGCCTCGTCGTACGTACCAAGAAGAAGACTGCAACAGAGGTATTCTCGCCGGAAGATAGGGAGACTTGTACGGTGATCGGTACGGGCAACGCCGCAGGAGCAACTACTCCTCCTTGGCTTATCTTCAAAGCTTTTCCAACGATCGAGTGGTCAGATATCGATGGTGATCCTAATATGCGCTTTGCACAGTCAGAAACGGCTTTTTCTAACGCCGAGATAACGCTTGAGTGGGCGAAGCACTTCAACCGGTGGTCTTGGGAGAAATCTGCTACTGTACAACATCGTCAGCTGGATTTTGAACAGTGGTTTGGGTGTAACGAGCACCTGAAAAGCGAATTCAACCCTATCACTCCATATGACACGCCTCCAGGCACGGAAGGAAAGGAGGAAGAAGAGCTCGTATGGCGGTTGCTCATAATCGACGGCTTTTCCGGCCACGGCTCCTTCGCCTTCAGAGAATATTGTATAAAATTCAATATCCTCGTTGCCTTCCTTCTTCCTCATTCAACGCATATGCTTCAACCGATGGACCTAGGCGTTTTTCAGTGGTTAAAGAATGCACACCAAAAAAGGCTGCGAGAAGCTTTGCGGAAGGGAAATCTGACGTTCAACCGCCGTGACTTTGCAGGCTCCTTCAAGGTATGTGTAATCAGCTTCAATATTCTCTAAAATACCTCTCTTTTTACATACTAATCCTCATGATATCAGGAGATCTTTGATGAAGGCTTTACGGCGGCCCACATCATCGCAGGCTTCGAGAAGTCAGGGATTTTCCCACCTACTGACAAGCCTGCAGTTAATTATCTCCTAAGGAAGAAGCTAAAGACTCGTAAAGCTATCGATCCGGCTTTATCTTCACTTCTCCCGGAGGAAAGTCGCTTTCCTTTGGCCTCTGATACGGCAAGAGATATCGGCAACCGCTATCACGATATTCTGAGCTCCCCAACGCTCAGGGGACTAGAATCGGTCCGGAAGATTGTCAATGAAGCTATCGTGCTTGAAGAGATTGTAAGGAATCACGTTGAAGATCGCCGAGCACGTATTGAGAAGAGATACCACCAAAGAAAGCGTGGAAAACGAGCGAGACCGGTAGGAGATTATATTCATAATGTGAGCTTGCAAGAGCTTCGAGATCAGCATACTGAGTTTGTTAAAGCAGGAGATAAGGCACAGCAGAGATCACAGCTTAGAAATCCTCGATCTTTTGCAATTCGGCAGATGGAGGAGATAAAGGCTGAGTGGCGAGCGAATAAGGAGGTTATTGTTAACGGCGTTACGAAGAAGATGCAGTTTAAACAGTGGCTTGAATACACCGGAAAGGATGTAGAATATGCCTCTTATGACTCCTCAAGAGCTGAGATGACTTCTCAACTTAAAAAAAAGGAGGATTTCTTTATGATCGATACCCAGCTCGCCCCGGAAGCCCGTGAGGCTATTCGCGAAGCCGGCTTTGCAGCAAAGCCCCTCTCGGCAGTAGATTTATCACAACTTCTCTGCAGCGATGATACTGTCGATTTTACCCTCACACAACCGCCGGCCGATGCTGATGAAGAAAGCGATATCGATTTATCTGATGAAGAGGATCTCGCGATGCCCTCATCGCCGCCCTGCCTCCCTGACTATGAGTCCCCTGTTCCAACGATGCCCTCAACACCATGCCCGCTTCAATACCAAGCCCGATTTGACGATGCCTTCATAAATCGCATGATAGAGGAAACGGAAGCCTTGGAGGCCATTTAGGCTCTTTAGGAGGAACAATAACCCCCTCCAAATTGCATGATAATTACATGAGAAGTTGTTCTCAATCAAGGAGCCGTTTGGGCGCCACAGCAGTCATTTCGCCCGGTCACATACAGTCAATAGCAAATATATCATCATAAGAAGCTTCAATTTCATAATTCCAGGAATTTTCACTTTTTCCGACCTATTAAGAGAGTTGAAAAACTGAAACTGCCGCAAAACGCACCAAAAATCAGACCCTTACAGTTGTCCCACACTTTTGTGCTGTCCCACCTTTTTGTGCCCAACTAAGCTTGCTTAGTTGGCCATCCCCCGGCTCGAGCCAACGGGTAATAGTTAATAAGAAAATAGACCCTAGCCGTGATGACCCTAACCCTAACCCAGAACGTCAACGGCTAGACGTGAACAAGATGCAAGACGGCTACTTATATTGATCAGCAAAAGGGCATGGTATAGGGTGAAACCTCTCGAATAGAGTCACGTGTATCAAGATGATCTAAGACCTAAGCCTTAGAAGTTACGCGTCACATGCTGGCGTTCAGCATGGCTGAGTCGACCCTGCCAACCTCCCACTACGTCAATAGATGTAACTGCGCCGCCTGTTCTGAGTCCCACTGCCAGCCTCTTAGTGGCTACGAAGGTTTGCAACGATTAAATACCGCTCAGAACTACAGCAGTAAACACATCTACTAAGATCCACTTGGGGTTGAGCCTCATGAAAGTGGCGCCGGGTGTACGTGGGCGTCGGGTGAAACCATCGTGGGAGGGCTCCGGGCTCCGGTTACTGAGCCGAGTAGAAACACGTAGAAACCGAGCAGTTCCTGAGCACAGCTCACAATGGGCTCATATTTTCCGCTTATTTTGACTTTCTCGTGACCGTCATAACCGTTGAAAGGGTGGCTGGGAAAGTCTGTCTGGGTTAAGGTTCAGGCCAAGTATTAGAGTCAAGGAACCACGTTCTTTCCCTAAGGTTCACTGTCAGACCATCCCTGTTGGAAGCGGTGAAACTACTGCGGGCTTGTCGCCTTGGAAGATGCCGAAATTGCGAAGTCCTGTCAGATCGCTTTGGCACTATTGAGATTCAGTGCACGGGATGATGTAAGTCATCCTGAGATAGGGTATAGGGGCCTCACGGTCTGTGTTCGCCAGAGAAACGCATGAGAACGGCTCGGCAGTATCAAATAAAAGGTCTCCCAGACTCTCAAATTAGAGGCTGGACCCAGTCTATATGCAACAACAGCCCTGGCCCCAACTGCCTGACTGGGTCGCAAATACAGTTGACATCCATGACTTCATGGCACGGACAGGGGATGCCTGGACGGGACATGCGGAACTAAGTGGAGGACGGGAAGAGGAGGGGGTTCCGACAGGCAAGTATCGAGGTTTCGAGAGGCGACACGCGGCTGTTGGCACGCAGGGTCTTGAGATGTTGATCCTGATCTCGGAATACTTGGAAAAGCAGGGAAGGGGGCATTGCCGCGCAATCATTCTAGAGAATTCAAGATCCAGGAACGCCGAAAGCTATTCTAGGGAAGAGGAAGAAAAACTTTGCAAAGCCGTTACTTTTTTAGGGACTTTTACTTAGCGCTATTATGAAACTTTATATAATTAAAGTTATATTTATACTAAGAAACATGTCATTTCACGGCTATACGGCTTAATGATCCATGCCTATTATAAAGGTCCCCACATAAGTGCTTATTAGGCAGGATACTAGCTAATATAGGCTAACTAGTAAAGTTTATAACTGAGCTCTCAATAGCGATAATTAAAGTTCATATCTACTAAAGAGGTATAAAGATAGTATTGACCCATCGATCAAGCGACTATCAAATCACCCAAGTCTCTATCAAACCACCCGAGTCTATAACAGCTCAAGAACACATCGTTGCAAAACTTCAGCCCAATCTTCACGATGAAGGTCGCTCTCGTTATATCAATCTTTATTGCTAGCTGCATTGCTAGTCCCCTGGACCCAGCTAAAACACCTACGTCACCACCTGGGGCCGAGCACACCCTTAACTACGTCGACATCACTCCCACGGGGCCTGAATTCGGCAACGTCAATGGTTCATCAGCCTTGATCTCTCGAGACACGCTTCCCCATACCGCCTGTCCAGCCGGCCAGACATATGACCGCTCCGTTTGCTACAATTCCCACACAATTCGTAGCTTTTGCGTTGCGAACCCCCGGAGTAACCGGGAACAGATTACCGACACTCCTTGCAACTCAGGCGAGGTATGCGTACAGCGCCGGCTTAGCTCCGGAAAAAGCTATGCCAAATGCCTTCCTGTCCGCGACCTTGTCTCGTGGAGAACTGACCCGGATGGTGATAAAGAAGGCTGCACTACAGTCGAAGCCAATCCTATAGGCTATCATAGTTTAGCTACTATGATATATGATATCAACAACAACCCTATTCAAGTTGATAAGATCAGGTACCTTGGAGAGCCTGGCGATGCCAATGAAGGTATTGGAGGATCAGTGTCAAACTTTAGTAGTGACCGATTCAGGTTCACGGGATCTAACTATATGAAAGGTAAGGATATTGAATTCATTTATTACTAAAGCTAATGAGGGTTTAGTGTGTGTTTTCAGTGGTGGCTACGGAAACCTTAACGCTTATACCTGGGTTTGGAATTAGTTCCAAGCTTAGTAGGGATGGTGCATGAACCGGGCTTCATTAATCCTAGCTCATAGTAGTTATAGGGGGTTTTCTTCCCCTGAGGGTTTCCCCGCCTATAGGCTAGAGATAGAGGTGTTGAGCCTTTTGAACGTGCGAATAGACCGATTTAGAATTGTGTGTTCATTCCTTTTTTTTTTTTTTTTTTTTTTGTGTGTTTGTTTGTGTGTGTTTGTTTGTGTGTTCTGTGTGTCTTCCTAACTCTCCTTGTTTAAATAAGGGGTTTTCCCGTGATCTCCTGGTCAAATAGTTCTTCCAAGTAGCGTTCTACTTAAATAAGGCTCAGATTATATAATCTAACCTTAACTATATAGAATCTAGTGCTATCTAGTTTAATACACCCTCCTAGACTTGCCTAAAAGGCTAGTTTATTTTCTACTCTACTGCTTATTATTATCACTCTCTAGATTTATTTCTAGGATATTAGACTTAAGCCTTATTACAACAATTTAACAGGCGTTGCGGGCTTTTAACTTATTAGCTAGCAGTTACGTGTTTTAATCAGCTCGGACAGTCAGCCGCTTAAAATCCACTGGGTAGATACTCCAGATAGTTCAGGTAAGTCAGTGGCTTCATATGTCTTGCTATTTACAATAGGTTATCTAATTAAATTCAAACTTAGGCTCCAATCTCGTTAAAAGATCTCGTCTGACCGAGTCTGTTTGTGTACATGCTGGCGCTGCTACTGGCGCAAATCTCCACTGGCTTAGTGCAATATGCACTGGTAAATCGACATATACTGTTAACTGCGTGCCTGCGGGTAATAAAAATGCTGGATCGACACACACCGGAACATGTCCCGCAGGTCAGGATTGCTTCCAGTTGGAGCAAGTTGGCAACTTTTGGGGTGATAGGGAACCTGACGTTACTTGCTCTTCGTCTAACACTGTTTTTGATGCGACAGATGACAAGGAGGCAACGCATGTAAATGGAAAAGTTGTCACGCGTGCAGGAAAGCCAGAAATAGGACCAAGGCTCATTCGACTCAAGGCCCAAGTCTATGACAGAGACAGGCATTATGGACAAACTTCAAGAATGGGCTTTTTCCGTAATGGTGTGGAGGTATACGGCATTAATGATGTGGCAAGCATGGGACCGACATGGAACTTTGACCCTTCCAGCGACCGGAGCTTTAGCTTCTTCTTCACTCCGGGGCCTAATGCATTTCGCATTCAAGGTACAGTTAACTTAGCTTAGTTCTGTTAAGCTTTATTTCCTGAGGGTGAGCTTAGGTTAGGATATAAAACTCGGCAAAGTCGAAGTCCTAAGAGGATGAGAATGGTTTAGGGTTTTTCAATCAGCTTGGTTTTCCCTATTTTCCAATTATTTATATCCTAAGACTTTCCCCTGGCAAGCAATGAAATGTGATAACATCCGTCACCCGTGGAGTTTTCTGCCTCATGAGCCTTTCTACTTTAGCCTCGAGAGTCGTCTCCAGGGTTCAAATCCACACCACGAAATCCACATATGGATCCATAATGTGGATCCATATCCATTCCATTCCATTCCACGTAGGCTTCAGCATTTCCATATCCACACCACGGAACCCCTTCCACATGTGGAACATGTGGAAATTGTGGAAAGGAATGGAAATTTAGGTGGGGTTTGAAAATACCTGGATTTCCTTGTGAAATAGCGCATACCCTAAGTACTTTCCATCGCCAATAACAACGCAATAGCAACAATTTTCCACTCCGTTTTACCCGTACACAAAGTTCAAACAAGTCTATTCTAGGAGGATTTACTATTACTCACGCCCTTACTACCCCAAACGAAATGGCCACCCTTTATCCTACCAAGTCAACCACACCCGTTCCAGAACGTACAGAAGAAGACAATCAACGACTCTTTCAGCTCTACAAAGGCTGGACCTTGACGGAGAGAGACGGCCAAGTGCGTCAATGGGTATATCAGTTCGGCTACGATATCCAGCATGCCCAAAAGGGGGAACGCCGATGGGTGTGTTGCCTTTGCATCAAGCAAAAGCGGCCGAGGCCAAAGAGTTACGCCATCAAAGGGTTGCAGAACGCTGAGGGTCACCTGTACACGGACCACAATGGCATCATGGATCCGACAGGCAAGAGGCAAAAGCCTGCAAAGGCATCCGAGAAAGCACATCAGCCCATTGCAACAATCCTACAGTTGAACCCGAAGGAGCCGAAGGAACAAGATTTGATCAATACCTTGATCAAACGTCTCGACAAAACTGTATTCCAGCAGAAACTTGTCAACTGGATTATCAATTCTAACCAATCCTTCTCGATCGTCAACGGTCAAGATCTTCGAGATATCTTCAACTACCTCAATCCATCTGTTGAGATCACAAAAGCTAACATTACTGACGTGACCGTGCGTGCCATCGCAGAACGAGAATTTACCGACAACATGGAAAGAGTGAAGGATGCTTTGCGAAAGAGTCCGGGGCAGATCCATATCCAGTACGATGGCTGGAAGTCTGGTAACCGACACGCCTTATACGGCATCACATGGGTGTTTCGGGATTCAAACAATCGGCCACAGAAATGTGTCCTCGGACTGCCTGAGCTTACAGAGCGGCACACAGGCGAGAATATCGCCGGGCAGATTATCGAGATCATTCAGGAGTACGAGATCAGCGATAAACTCGGATATTTCACATTGGATAATGCCGGTAACAATAAAACCTCGATGGGGGAGCTTGGATTAGAATTTGGCTTTGACTGGGAGAAGCGATGGGTTCGCTGCGTTGGCCACGTTGTCAACATAATTAGTAGTGAAACAGATGCTGTATGGCAAGAACCCGGATGCTTTCGAGAAAGAGGTCTTCGAAGGACTTCACACGGCAGCGAAGGAGCATGAAGTCTGGAGGAGGCGAGGCTCTGTTGGAAAATGGCATAACTTTGCTGTTGTAGGTGGCTGAGTCCCCGGCTTTATTTGTTATACTCACGAAGACCTAGGAGGTGAGCAGATCGGACACGTGGACCGATATGCTCAAGAAGGTACAGGCTGTCGAGAGCCAACTCTCTGATGACGCTCAGCTCAAGAAACACCGTCCAGTTGGAGTTGTGGTCGACAATGCTACCCGGTGGCTTTCTCAATTCTCGATGACTGAACGCGCTCTCCTCTTGAGGCCATTTTATAATTCTTTTGTCCAGAGAGCGTCAAACGAGTGGGAGAAGGTCAACTTGACGAGAGCTAGCCACATCAAAAAGGGCTCCAAGCTGCCCTTCTTCCTGAAGAAAGAGAATCGCATGACACCTGATGATTGGCATGTGCTCGGGACTCTTTATGACATTTTGCTTGACTTCCAGCTGGTTGTGAGAGGCCTTGAGGGCGATGGACAGGGAAAACACCGGAGAAAGGTCGAGGAAAACGAGATCGACCCTCCACTGTCTGGTAAGCCTTAGACTTCTCAAAAGCGGCCCGATTCTTATTTTAACAGATGACTTGTGCAGGAACAAGCTGGGATCTTATTCACGCGTACGAATTTCTTCTCGAAACCCTCGATCCGCGAAAAGAGCAGTCGCCAATTTTCCGGACGGCCATCACCTCGCTGTCAATATCAACCTGGGCTGGCTCAAATTGAACGAATACTACGAGCATCTGAACGATAGCCCCCTGATCTATGGCGCCGCAGTTCTTCATCCTGCCTACCGGTGGGCACTGTTTGACGATTTGTGGGGAGACGACGACGAAAGACAGTTATGGATTACCAAAGCGAAGGAGATGGTCCAGGATCTCTGGGAGAGAGAGTATAGGGACCTGGAGGTTGATGACCCAGAGATTGAGTTGCCTGCGAATAAGCGGCTGAAGACCTCAAGGAACAAGTTCACAGCGTGGTGCACAAAGAAGCGAGGACTGACGGCTGGAGGGATTTCTGTTACCGAGTCGCCAATTCAATCCCCAGCTCAATCCCCTAGGTCCTCAGTTGGCGGTCTGGATCTTGATGAATACGAGCAGTGGCAGCGTGATATCGAGGATGCTAATGCTTCTGTCACAGATCCCTACGAATACTGGCACATAAGGCGGCTCAAATCCCCCCGGTTGTCTAGGATGGCCTTGGATCTGCTTACTGTGCCACCAATGTCAGCCGAGTGTGAGAGGCTATTCTCGACCACTGGCCGCATGGTTACCAAGAGCCGCAATAGGCTAGATGCCAGTACAATTGGGCTTTGTCAGACACTACGGAGTTGGATGCGTGCCGGTTTGATCGGGTCGCTAGATAGGATTCTGATGGACGAGTGACAAAAACATGGACGTCACCAAGGCATGAATGCGACCCACTAATTACCATTGTTAGACAAAGTAGGTTTCCATTCCACAAATTCCACAATATGGATCCATTTCCACCCATTCCACATCGGGGCCCCATAGGGACACGGGTACCCGTGGGCATTATGTAAGCGTCGATGGCTAACACTACGACAACTACAACGAGAAATGGCTATGGGTTTGTGCAGACCGGATTGATGCGGAGGGATAGCGGCCAGATTGGTATATGAAATGGCCTTATGAGGCCGTTCTCCCGGGTGTAACAAATTCTACTACCACTACGGCTATAGAGCTGAATACAATGCCTGCTGCTCCTTACTATCTTCCTCACATGCTCTCCATATCTCCCCTGGCCCTCGTCTGCTCGAGAAAGGTGCGACTACTATCTCATCGGCTACTTTGACATCGAGACGATCGTTCTCTGACTTGTCCCAGTCAAGATAGGCCATCATCTCTTCTTTGGTCCATTCCCTAGAGCCTGTTGGCGTCTCACAGCACCTAGTCATTTGCTTCCAGTCGAGGCACCAGTCGTAATCGGCTTTACTATATTGTAAAGGTAGACCCATCGCCTTACGATACCACTGGTCGGTCTTGGTGCTGCCAGGCGGCTGCGCCTTGTACCAATCTTCTCTTGCTGCAGTATATCTCTGGTAGATAGCTCGTGGGTCATCATACCGCAGTACCGGTGTTACCGCTACCGCTTCCACCGATGATTCTATCGCTGCCAGGCCTTTAGTTGTCGCTGGCAACAACGCGATTGTGGAAGTTTCGGCTACTATTGGCGGATTAGACATGGCTGTCAACGTTGGTGTTGCTACCGGCACATCTGTTGCTGCTCGCTGTGAAATCTCTGTGTGCCGCAAAGGGCATGACTTTGAATTCATTCTATGACCTGTTGCGTGGCATTTGCTGCATGTTGGCTGCGCTCTGGGTTGTATAGCTGCCTCAACTACCTCGAACGCACTAGGCTCCCGCCGAATGCTCGACTGTGGCTTGGCTGAATTATTGGCTACTCGATCAATGTGCTGACGAGGCTCAAGCAGCAGCTGAGGACTCCCGGGGCGACTAAGATGCCAGTGTCTATGGAAGTGCTCCAGACGAAGAGGCTGATCTTGCTCTTGTAGGGTCTTGAGCATATGGACACAAGGGAGACCGTGAGATCTAGAGAATGCGCCGGTACAAGCAGGTAGGTCTTCTTTCAAGAGCAGTTTCCGCTGCTCTTCGACCTTGCGTAAAGCCTCGTGAGATACCCAGCCATGTACAGCACTATAGAGAACTCCAGAGAGCTCAATCGGCACACGTGATTGCTGTTTGGCTTGGTTGTATCGTAGCTCAGCTAGTTGATTGAGCAATGCATGTTTCACGGCCCTCCAAGCCTCGAAAAGGTCTAGTGTAGATTTCTTCAGGTGGCTCTTCAGGAGAGCGTGGATATCTTCGACCCGCGAGGTTACTACGTTGCCAAAATGAGGGTATTGGTCCACCCAAGCCTTAACGAGCTTTTCCTTGTAGAGATCAAGCCAGTTGGCCTTGATATACCCAACTTCTTCCAAATATTGCGGCAGGTAGCGCTCTTCCAACCCCTTGACGCGCTGATCGAAGGTCTCCTCGTCTGCTGATCTTACAATCGAATGCCAGCAATTGAAAAACTCGTTCCAATCGCTGAGACTCTCGTGGCGAGCCTCCAGCCCCTGGTCATGGCGTGTAAAGGTCGGCTGGCAGTAGCGGAGGACTGCCTTATTAGCATGCCAGAGGCATAAAAGCGAAATTGCAGTAGGAAAGCAGCGAGCGACAGCATTCATACAAGCGAGGCACCGATCCGTGAGGATGACAGACGGGAGGGCTGCTCCGCAAAGCTCGTACATTGATCGAAGTCGGTCCAAAGCCCAGGTATAGTCCTCCTCGCTCTCGCCACTCAAGAATGCAAAGGCGATACAGAAAGATCGCTGGCAGGCATCCACCCCAATGATATCGAGGAGCGGCATTCCATATTTATTCGTCTTGTACGTGCAATCCAAGAAGAGCAGGTCTGGATAAGCCTTCAGGTACGCCAATGACTCCGGGTGGGCGAATAATACTGCTGTAACTCGGTCATGTGAATCGAGCTGCATCCGGTTCCAGAACCCTTCCTTATCCAACTGGTTGGCAAAGGCGTGTATAGTGCTTTGACCCTCACATAGCTCGCGTTTGCTGTCTGCAATGCGGTTATAGATGTCTTGCTGGGTTGCAATGGTGTTTGATTTCTGGCGGATATAAGTTCTAATATCCTTTGGCGCTACGCCGGCATTTGTGAGACCACTGATCGTCGTTTTATCATTGTCGGACAATGTGCGATGTGTTGGATGAGCAGACTGGTGCCAGGTTGGCTCATGATTATGAATGGCGAATCGGCTATCTGGACGGTGCCTTAAAGTCCATGTGGTCTTGTCAAGGCTCTGCTTTGCAAGCACAGAAAACTGGCAGCTTGTGCCTCGGGTGCTTGTCTTCCGTCTTCGTTCTATTGATGCATCTGGAGGGCGACAGGCTCGATCGCAAGTGAACGTAACCGTAAGCCTCCCGGTCTTCTCTTTGTGGGACCTTCCAGTAACAAAGGCATAGCCCCGTGGTGCTGCCCAGCTATTAATCGCCTTGAATACGGCATCTCGGGATGTGTACTCGCATTCAGGAGGGAGACAGTCATCTGGAAAACGAGCAGCCGTTCCGCTCGACCCCATTTTCCACCATGCTGTGGACGAATACCTGAAAGTAGCGTAAAGACTCTAGAGAAATTCGAAGCAGACACGCGACTTGTTCGCGTTAACCGTCGACGCTTACATAATGCCCACGGGTACCCGTGAAATTTTTGGAGCCACGGGTACCCGTGTCCCTATGGGGCCCCAATTTTGGGTCATTTTGAAGGGCCTGAAGGGCAAGGAGGGTTCTGGCTTCATTTGAAGATTGTGACATTGTTAATGGTTGACAAATATCTAATCAGATACAATCTATGATGTAAGAGGGAAAAGTGCGTCGCATGCTTATCTGCGTCGCATGCTTATCAACCACGTTATGCTATAGCCATGGAGTTATTTCATTCTGCTCAATATCATGACCATTAGCCTGGTGGTTACAGAGCTTTAGAGGCTATATGTTTAAAGATAGGTAGGGCAGTCGATACTTCGTCATAAAAGTGGACAACTGATAAGATCAAGAGTCAATTGAGGAGGGGGAAATCTTTGTTCTACATACTGGCGTCGGTAGAGCCCTGCTAAATTACTACAACGCGGTCACGAAACACGCGCGGTCAAGATATTAATTTACACGTAGGCGCTCAGGAGGTAATATCGCTTGGCGCCGCCAAAGTAAAGCTATCTGCGAAGGTTGCGACGAATAAACGAACCAGCCAATGAGAAGGTTTATCAGGCACTTTTAATCAAAAAACCGGCGGGGGATTGAAAACATTGTCCCTCTTTCAGTGAAAGAGGAACTAGCAGGGGTAGAAGCCAATGAGAGATGTAGAATTTCCTCTTTCAGTGAAATTGGGACGAACAATAAGGATGTAGTGCCGAAGTGAGATAGTCAGCTGTTAGCACGAAGAGCTCCAAACCAAGAACAAGGCATCCTAAAAGCGTCGCACCCGTAAGAAGAGATGATTCAGTGACTGAGGATACTTTCAACTTGGCTTTATCAAGTTTTACAGAGTCAATAGAGCTAAATGTGCTTTTTTTGGCATTGAAACTTCTGTGCTCCCTAACGGCACAGACTCAACTTTCACTGAAACCCGAGCCCGATTTCCATGATATATCACCAAGGACCCAAGCCTGGGGGGAGCCCGATTCGTATGTCCTATAGTGACGTGGTGGTGAGCATTAACATCCGATAAGAAATTCTGCCGGCTTATCGTCTCCACCGCCTGCTGAAGTGCGTAAGCTCAACGCCAGCGGGCGCGGTTCATCATTGATCCGAGACTTTTCCGAAGTCGCCCCGCCTTTTTGCGATCACAACATGAATTGAAACAAAGAAAACCCAACATCATCACCCAAAGTGCTTAACACGATGGTGCCGCCCGCTCTTCCACTTCATCGTCATCAATCGTCTCTGGAGGGTATCATAGACTTCTCATCGCGAGAACCCTTGTCTGAGTCTCATCGCGCCTCCGCTATTCGTCGGTTTTATCAAGTCATCAAGCATTTTGATGATAATGACATTAAACGAGGTCAAGACCAATACGATAGAGTGAAGCTTGTTCGCTTCACTTACGAATATTCCACCAATCAAGTGTCCAAAGATAATGTTTTGATCGCTGTTTTTGAGTTTTTGAAACTATCAATTTCATCTGAAGAGGATATCGACTTTGAAGATGCCACGTACCAAGGCCAATTGAAGACTCACTTGTATGAATTCGCTGACTACCTGATCGACAACTTCTTTCTCCCGCGTATGGTTCCACTTTAAACCGACGTCCTGGCCTATCACTAACACCCCAGCAGTCAAAGCATCAACCAAAAAGACACCTCAACCAACACCAGCATCTCACTCAGCTGTCATGAAAACCCAACGCCAGGACCATGTCTTTTCTGGGACGCCAGAGCGTCTAGCCAGTCTGAGAGGTGCCTGCCTCATACGAGACCGGTATCGCTGTGTTATTTCACGAAAGTTCGACAGAGCTGAAGCTCTGAAGCGCTTACAGCAACATGGCGGAAGTAAGGCTGTTGACCAAGACGGCGTTCCTTTGGCTGATGCTGGGCAAAGGTTCGACTATCTGGAGGTCGCACACATTCTTCCGCACTCTCTCACTCAGCTCAACTCTTCTAAAGAGCTGGTGAGAATTCTGAACCCCACAATCTTGCTCCCGCTGACTCTGCGATAGAACTCTTCAAAAGTAGCGGCACTGGCGATACTTAATATGTTTGACAGTGGTGTTGCCCACTTGATCGAGGGAATCGACATTGATCGTCCGTCTAATGCTCTAACGCTGACTCTAAGTCATCACGTGTCTTTTGGTGACTTTCGTGTCTATTTTGAGCCTGTCGGAGATACACCGCATACATATCGTATAGGCACATTTCTACCGCCTGGTCTTGCAGAAGATGTCCCCGTTACTCGAACCCTTTTCCTTACTGAGGACAAGAGCATTGATCCACCGTCGTCTCGATTCCTTGCCGTTCATCGTGCTATCGCGCATATCCTGCACCTTTCTGCCGCGGGCGACTACATTGATGACATACTGAGCGATGTTGAGGAATTTGGCATTCGTTCAGATGGGTCTACTGATCTGTCTCGACTACTGAAATTGAGACTTGATGATTGGACAGTTGGAGAGGTCCACGGATGAATGTGTGTGCCTAAGGCGTTTTAATGTTCAATGATGATTTTCGATTAAATGGGGGCGTTATATAGATACCTGGATGTTAGCAATGAGTTAGACCTGGATGTACGGTTTTCTAGAAGCACGAATATGTGTATGACTACTAATACATAGTTGCTATCTGAGTAATAGATGTGATCCCGTTCTTCCTGGCTTCCTGGGAAGCATGTAAACCAAGCTGCGAGGTGAATTTGAGGAGCTCGGCACCTCGGATACCACAGTGATGGGCTAGAGTAGAACAACTGCCGTTGGAGTCCACTCGGATATGCTCACTATTAGCAGACTTTCGAAGCAACCTAGCCTCGAAAAGTATTGTGAGAGTTATTATAAGCTTCTGTGGCCTTTCTCGACTTGCCTTATATATTAATAAGTGCATATTATATTTATAGTAACTGTTGAAATGAATGCGACTATAGAATTGATACATATTAGCTCTACTTATACATCTAGGCCTAACTACCCTAAGATTTTAGCTCCTAATGGTATAATTGATATGTTTTATTTGTGTTTCCTATAATTCGCCCGTAGGGGCAAACTTCATGCATGAAGGTATGCTTCCACACCCAGTTCGTGCACTTATTGGGTTCCTCTAAACACTTCGCGGCGCAGTCGCAAGCGGTCCTGAAGCCATCCTTGAAGAAAAAGCGTCGTTTCTCTGTGACGACGCCTGTCATGTCGGCGATCCAGTGTTGCCATCATCGACGCCAACCTTCGTTCATCTCGCGATAGGCTGTAAATTACTTCTCCTCCTGAACTACCTCGAGGCATAGGTCGGTCAGTCCTGCTATTAGGTAACTCTGTAAGAGCAACAAGGATGTCACGACATATATTTTCGAATGTCGTTTCCCAGCCTGTACATCATATCCAGTTCGTCTGTAAGGCGATGCTGGTGCTGCACTGTCACATGATCTCGTATGGCCTTCCCGTATATCCCCTAACCTTGCACGCTCATCAGCAAAGAGCTTCTGAGCAAGGTGTCTGACAGCGTCGGGACTAGCTTGCAGGAGAGTACTGCAAGATAAAGAGCCACGATTGGGATTATTATCGGTGATGACGATCCATGATCTTCGGATGTCGTTCGCCGACCAACTCTGAAAAGATAAGCCCTGCTGGATATGATCATGGAGCCAGTTTCGGGTCTGCTGTCGAGCTGCGCGCTTAATCTCTTTGCTGTGATTAGTTTTCAGGTGGGCAAGTAAGACCTTTTCGCTGATAGAGCGAAGACCACAATTTTTACAGGCCGAGCCCTTATATACTATAAGATTTGGGTGAGGCGGCGTGCCGTTTGGTCGCAGTGGAAGTGTCTCTAGGTTTGGAAGATTAAGAGAATAGATTAGTGGCTTTAAACTACGGCAGGCAGACTTAGGTATATAATGCTTGTTGCCCGGATAACGCGGCGCGTGTATAGGGTTAATAGCGAAGCCGCATTTGATATAAATTATTGCTGGCTCTGGCGAATTGTAGTACAAGCCGAGACTCGAGCTTTTGGAGCTGACTTGGCCGCAATGTGACAATAGCATCCGTGTATATCGCGCGGCCTGTCATATTGATAAAGTTGAGAAGGCAGCAAGAGCATCGGATACCCTCTAGGAAGCCACATTTAGCCAAGAATAAAGAGAGAGCTTGATTGCTGCTTCCTTCGTCCTAATCGACGCAACCGAAATCACTACATGCTGTAAGAGCGCGGTCGTCTACATGGTTAGCACGGGCCTTCGTGGAAGAAACGCGGCGCATTTCGCGTTCTCGGTTTACAGGCCCAAATGGAAATGCGGCGCATTTCCAGAGGGGAAATTCGGGGTAAAGAAAATGGAGATTCTGATTGGTGCAGAAGTGGAAATGCGGCGCATTTCTGCTCTACATGCTTGATTAGGGTGACGATACTGACGGTCCGATAGCGGAGCAAACTATACCACATATGGAAATTGGGACGGGACCCGTCCAATTTTAGAAGGACGGGTACCCGTCCGCCTGTTGACCGCCTGGAAGGACGTCAAGCGTGCACGGGCCAGATTCTGCGTAATTCGACAAATTACATCGAGCCCTTGCTACAGTTGTAGTAGCCTCGTCCACCATTGTGGCCAAATCTAATTTGAGCACATTTTTAATCGTTTAACGTCGGATACGGGGAAACCGGCCACCCCCAGAAACCGGCCACCCGCTTTTTGACCCAACCTCCCAATTAATGATATCTTAAAAAATTCACAACTCCACCAATTTTAATCGTATGAACTTGTAAAGTATACCAATCAATTCAGAATGACGAAATTCACTGAAGAAGATATGAGCGCTGCTCTTCAGATGGTTTCAGAAGGAGTTTCCATAAACAAAGCTGCAACGGCTTGTGGCATCAACCGTTCAACGCTCCAAGATAGAATTAAAGGTGCCACAACACCAAGACAAGCTCATGAACCTGAACAAAAGCTCTCAGCTATTCAGGAAAGAAGATTACGAGACTGGATTATGGTCCAAGCTGACCTAGGGTGCCCTGTTTCGCACCAACAGGTCCGACACTTTGCAAACCAGATCGCAATACGCAACGGCTTCCCAGAAGGCGTCGGAAAACGCTGGTTACAGTCTTTTATGGACAGGAACAAAGAAGTGAAGACTTTACCGGGCAAGAGTATGGATTCTGACCGTTATAACGGAGCTTCTACTGAACTTATCAAGGCCTTCTTCATGTTATTGTCGATGCCGGCAGTTCGAATAGTCAAGCAGAAGAACAGATACAACGTCGACGAAGTTGGAATGATGGAAGGGATAGGACTGAACGGTTTATTCCTTGGTTGCAAGGACAAGAAGTCAGTACTTATTCGTCAGCCTGGTTCAAGGTCTTGGATCACAATTCTCGAGTGTATCTCGGCAACGGGGAAAGTCCTGAGACCTTTGGTGATCTTCAAAGGGAAAACGGTCCAACAACAACATTTTCCTGAGAAATTGGACTTCCTGGAAGACTGGGAATTCACCTGCAGTGAGAAGGGCTGGACAAATAATCATATTGCGTTGATTTGGCTGAAAACGGTGTTTATTCCGTCGACAAAGCCCGAGAATCCAAAAGAACCGCGTCTTCTAATTCTCGACGGTCACGGAAGTCATATGACTGAAGACTTCTTGTTTGAGTGTTATAATAATAACATATTCGTGCTTTTCCTTCCAGCACATGCTTCTCATGTCCTACAGCCGCTGGATGTTGCAGTCTTTGGACCGTTGAAGAGGGCATATCGAAAATTCCTCTCAGATCTTGCTTCTGTCGCAGATTCCAGTCATATCGGCAAGATCACCTTCCTATACACTTACGACAAAGCTCGGAAAGAAGCTATCACGAAGTTGAACGCCCTAGCCGGCTGGAAAGCAACCGGACTGTGGCCAGTTAATCTGGCGAAGGTCCTGATAAACCCGATGGTCACTCAGCCTCCTAAGACACCAGCTCCCGTTGTTACAGCTATTTCCCCGGCCAAAGGAAAGAATTCCCGTCTTCTTATGACGCCCCGATCATCTGTACAGCTTCGTCGGGCCCTACAAGCTGTCCCGGGCGTTATCTCTGAAGACCCTGCTGTTAGGCTGCTTTTCCGTAAGATTGGCAGTCAATTAGACAGTCATAACTTTGAGATTGAACGCCAAAGAAGAGAAATCACGATAATGCAATTAGAAAAGGAGGAATATCTGCCGAAAAAGAGGAAGAAAGTCATATATAATGGAAATGCCGAGTTCGCAAAGGTTCCAGCAATTTTAAAAGCTCGTGAACAGATGCGAAAAGTATTACAGCCACAAAGAACATCATATCGCATTAAAAAATTAAAACTCGAGGATCTTTGTACTCAGTTCCATCTGAATATTCACTGATAGATATTTTATTTAATATAAAAAATGTGGTGGTGTGTTTTTAATTGAGTTACAATTGCGATCTCATTTTTGGTGTTTTGCTGAGGGTGGCCGGTTTCTGGGGGTGGCCGGTTTCCCCGTATCCGACGTTATTATGCCTTCTAAGCTTTCATCAGCGCGCAAACGCAGTAGACCGTCTCTCAACCGCCGCAAAGAGGTTGAGATTCAAGACGACGAGCCATCCGATGATTCAATCCGCGTAAATCAAATTCAGCGCCCGCTCAAGTGAATGGACAATATGAAGCCCGTCTTTCAACATCAAAATCCAACTCCAAGGCAGCAGAACCAAACACTTGCCTTCGGCGGAGCCATCACCTGCCTTCCCGATTAGTTCACGATGCACCTCAGAGCACCATTCGCCACTCTGGGGAATCAGAGGAGCATACGACAGCGTCTTTTGCCGAATCCCGCATGGCTCCTTCAGTGAAGCGGCAAAGGACTGATGACGTCCAGTCCCGACTATCTCAAACGTCTGGATTATTAGATTGGAACGCACTTCTAGTAAGAAGGATCTCCCAACCAAGTTTATTCTGCCATAACCTAACTACTCTACAGCCCTCTGGAAATGAGTTCAAAGAAAGCTTGAATGCTGCCTCGACTGCCTTGGCGCCATCGATCAAGAGCTTCGAGCAGCTTTTAACATCTATCAACGATGAACACAGCAGACTTACCGCCGTTAAGGGCAGTCTCTCTTCCCAAAGGGACGAGCTAGCCAAGGACCAGAGAAAGGCTGAGGACGCTCTCCAGGATGTTGAGACATCAACAGCCACCGAGAATCAAATGCTCAGAGACCTCGAAGATGTCTACAACAAATATCCAGGAGACAAGGAGCTTCTCATATTCCTTGAAAAGCGAAAGAAAACGAGCGATGACCATCAAGAGGTATATACCATCGTCAAAAGCCAACTCGATAAGAGCTCAGACAGACTTTCCAAAACCGAAAACAAGCTTGCGCTGGTCACCGGGAGGCTGAGTCAGCTCGAGGCTGAAAGGGCTGAGGTCATGAAGGAGAAGGAGGGAGTTGATAAGGCGGCAAAACAATTGGTGGTTATGTCTCGGTTCTTGGAACCTGGTTGGCAAGCTACTCTGGACATGCTTGAGCAGGTTTCGGGGATGACGCTCTGCGAACTGCCCTATTTGTGGGGTTTTCATTGTTATGAGTGATGCTTGAAGTTGTAATATTAGGGATGTACGCTTTATTAAGCTGGTGTTGGCGTGGATGGGATACCCCTAGTAGTTAATAATACTATCAATTGTATTAGAGTTGATCTTTCTGCTACACTTTATATAGGGTAGAGTTGATTTAATGAGCATGTTTATAGAGGAAGACTTTAGGTCAAGCTCATTTAGGAAAATGTTATTAGTTACTTCTTTACGCTCCTAAAACTAGGTATAACAGATAGTAGGCGTTTGTAAACGTATGTTCTCTATAGTTTTCTCACCACATTAGGGGTTGCTCCAGCTTAAATAATAACCCAATAAAGCGTAAACGCAGGGGCCATGATTCGTGTATCAGGACCTGATACTAGGGGTAATTAGTACAGTATAATCGTCTGCGAATGATACCTAGGGTGGATAAGCTATGAAAGTTAAAGTACGCGTTCACTCGCGTGTGTAACGCGCCGATTATCAATCGAAATGGGACAAATCAGTCGCTATGGATTAAATGAAAATAAACCGGAGATAGTCAAGCACCTGAGATGAAGACAGGGGTAGGCGACAATTAGGAATAGAAGAGTAGGGTTTTCTTATCACCGCTGCATGCAGGAGGATGACTACGTAGATACACAGTGTGGGTGGACCAATGAACAACTGACAAGTGTTTCAACATAATTGAGGGGAACTCACACTGAGTGAGTGACTCCGAACTGAAAAGTTGCCTAATTTTCCTTCAATGAAGATATAATCTGTCTGTAAATTGTGCCCTTTTTTGACTATCTTCCCTAATATAATTATCATCCCAAGAATGGAGCGCGTATCAAAGAAGGCGTAAGTATCCTACCTAGAAATAGCAGAATAACCACCATAATGCTAACCAGCATCGCTAGCGTCGCGACCTCAAAACCGTTTAGATTTCTGATCGGCCCTCATCAAACAGAATACACTATTCACTCAGCTCTTGTCGCACACCAGTCACCAGCTCTCGCTGCCATGGTGAATGGAAAATCCCAAGAGTCGAGAGAATGTTCTGTAAAATGGGACGACGTAGACGAGATAGTCTTCAACAGTTTCTGGCAGTTTGTCTATACAGGAGACTACGACACTCCAGAACCACTTCGGCCCACTCAGCGGACTTCCGGCCGAGGGGACCATAAATCAGGTACTGCTGATGAACCCCCAGAACCAGAACCAGAACCAGAACCAGAACCAGCAGCAAGACCAGCAGTAGGAGAAGCAGAATTATTAGCAGCAATACCAGTATTTGCAGAATCAGTTTTCTCAGATTTACCACAAGTATCAGCAGCAGAATCAGAAGCACAAGCACAAGCACAAGCACAGGCTGAAGAAGAGTCAACGTATGGGACCGAATCAACCGAAATGAGTCCGACTTTCTATACGTATTTTTGGAGGTCGCCGGCGGGTTCGCGACCTTCATCAGCACTAGAGCAGGAGAATCAGGGAAGTGTTCAAAAGTCGTTCCTGTGGGGCAGTTTTCTCCGTTCTTGGGAATCCCCGCATGAGGTCATTGATATCGACAAATCACTAAAAGACCAGACAAACCGCTTCGTGCACCACGCTAAAGTCTTTACGCTGGCTGACCGCTATGGAGTCAAAAGACTCGCAGAAATCTCTCGCGGAAAGCTTTATCATGACTTAATAGACTTGGAAAGAAAGGGCATGGATTCTAAAAATGTGGTAGAGCTTGTGCGATATGCTTTCGAAGAGCTAGTGCCGGATCAACTAAGAGATTTGGTTGTAGACTTCAGTGCTTGTGTGGTTGAGAGAATTTGGGGTGATAAGAAATTTCAGAAGCTCCTGGAAAAGCATGGCATCTTATCAAAAGCGCTGATAAAACAGCTATTACTTAGACTAGCAGAGCCTCCTTCACGGCTCTACTCAGCGCTGACTTCAATTCAAGTAAGTCAAGTTTGGGGGTCCAACTTGATTACTTGAAATAAAATCGTCCATGGACTTACTTAACTTGAATTGAATTGATATACTTGAAATGAAGGTGCTGACCTGAAGCTCCAATAAAGCTATTAAGCCTCCCCTCCCTCCCAACCCACCAAGTCCCCACCAAAGCTAACCACCTCACCCATAGTGATCGCTTAATAGCATAGCCAGTTTCATAGACACTGCATCTCCTCTATTATCTCGGGGCTTATGCTGTGCCTTTGCGAGCTTACCGTTAACTTGGTGACACTGAACGTCCGCTCAGGGTCAACAGACATGGCAGGAATTGCCAGGATGTCGAGGGCAAACTTGCTCAGACGTGGGTATTCTTCTTGATGATCCTTCCACCACAGGACGGGGTTCAAGTTCTCTCGCCGCACTAGCCCTTGCCTCATGTAAACGCCAAGCTCGTCTTCTTCCTCCATCATGCACCGATCGCAGCTCTGCATCCACTGGTCAAATTGACTGGGCTCGTCTTGTCGCACCGCTTTTCCTGTCACCGTCCTCGATGTCTCGGGCTGCTCCTCACGTGGATAGTGCTGTTCAAAGAATTCCCGGACACTGTTTTTAGCGTCTCGTAGCCACACTAGTTGCTCGTCGCTGGTCCAGTTCGCCTCAAGCCAAGACACGTTCCAGCGTGGGTGAAGAATAACGGCAGCCGGATAAAGTGGCGATTGGCCTAGTAGGCTGTAATACTCATCGAGCTTTGACCAACAGTTCTTAATAGAGATCTGGACGCATCGTCGGTGATCATCATCAAGATTCTCATCTTGCAAAACTACATCAGTGTATTCCTCTCGAGCGTGCTGTGGCAAGTGTTTCTCTCGTCCGCGGCCCTGCTCAATTCGTTGAGTGCTAGATCCTGAGAAACCGTTAGTCAAAGAAGCCTGAAGAGAACGAAGACGAATTAGGGGAGTCGTACTTTTGGTTGCCGAGACCCTGAAATTTCTCAGCTCACTGATGCCACTATCAGGTGACGAGAATATCAGGTTTTGTTCCTCGAAGAAATTGAGCAAGTACTCCATTCCAATCATTACTTCCCACAAGGCGCCGTGGCGTCCTTCTTTGGCCCAACCCTGGCACCTCATGGTGATCTCATGGAGCGGTTTGAGTAGACTCTGTATCTCCGCCAACAGAAGCCAGTCCTGTGGTGAAAGCTGATCTTGGACAGGCACCCGCTGTCGGGGCTCTGACGTCTTCGTTTCGAGATATGCAATGAAATGGTCAATGTGCTCTCGCTTTCGAATGGCACGCTGGATCATCAGAAAGGTTGAATTCCATCTGGTTTCATTATTTTGCATCAGCTCGAGGTCGATGGCAGCTCGCTCCTCTTCAAAGAGTTGATAGCCGTCTTCGTCGTTCTGGTCACAAGCCAGGGATTTCATCAGCTCTCTCCGTTGCGGGGAAGCCCTGACGAACCGGACGATGTTATGCAGCTTGCCCACCGCTCCCCGTTTCCGCCAGAGCCGAAGCTCACGCTCTTCAACTTGGAAAGCCGCCTCGGTGAAGGCTTCTCGCTCAAACGAGTCAGGATCTTCTCCCCAGAGAAAGGCTCGAGCTGCAAGGTTAAGAATGTGCCCAAAGCATCTTGTTCGATGGTTTCTAATATCTTCTTCCGCCATTGCAGGATAAAGTTGACGATAGAGGCTCGCCAAGCTTGTATCATTGGACGAGGCGTTATCGCAGACACCCGCGCCAGTCCTATCTCGTATCCCATACTCGCCCAAGATATCATATATTGTCGCTGCTTGATTGTCTCCGGATTGAGATCCCCATACACGGCGCAGAGCAAGGAGTCGCGACTGGACTTGATAGGAGGCGTCGAGATAGTGGGCGTGGAGGCCAAGGAAAGCATACCGGTTTGGAGAAGTCCATAGGTCAAAGCTAAAGCTAATCCTTGTGACCGCCTTCTGCAATTGACTTGATATTACTCCCTTCTTTACCTCGAATAATTTCCGCATAGTATCACGCACTGACTGCCGACTCCACGGTACCTCTTTTGCTAATAATGCATCGTGTAAATCGAGCATTCGGCGCAAGTACGGATTCGATGGCGCCGTGAATGGAAGATTGGCAGTAACGATCCAGCCGACCGTCAACTCCTTCGCTTTATTGACATTCGATCTTGCAGTAGGAGACTCCAAGCAACGCCGCTTCGAGGGTGGGTGAATGTCAGCGCGAGATGAATACGAATCTGCATCCACATTGTCATCCGCCTCGGTGATCATATGAGACCTACATCTCGTAAGACAATGGAGAAGTAATAAAGATCAGGCTCGTATAGATATCATTTACCTTCGGAGGTGCTCAATTGGCGATGTTGTATTTGTGGCGACGAATAATGAGCTCTTGCCTCGTTCATCACATTTCGAGCATACCC
>NW_022158803.1:0-22620 GCF_000260195.1 Fusarium odoratissimum NRRL 54006
CAATTAGGTTATTATAATAAGCTAAAATAGGTAGATAAATAATAAGCTAGGCCTTAAGTAACTAGAGTACTTTAATTAGTTTATAACTAAATAATTAAATACTTAGTATTATCTCTTAATCTTTAATAATTATAAAGGCCACTACTTAGCTAATTTTAAGAGATATTATAAGGAGAATAAGATTATTATACTTTATATACCTACTTATATATTTTATTTACTTTAGCCTCTTAATATTAGGTATTTTAGGCTATTAAAATAGGCTTATAGTTAAGAAATAGAGTATTTAATTAAATACTTTATAACTTATATTTCTAAGACTAAGTTCTTTTCTGCCTTTTATATTATATTTAAAGTTACCTTTATAAAAAGTAATATCTAGGGGGCTTTTAAAGGAGCTAGGCTTACTTCTCTTAACCTAAAAATTATAATCTTAAAGCTTAATATATAGCTATAGACCTTAATGCCTCCTAAGGAGGCTACTTAATTATTAATACTATAGGCTTTAAAGACCCTAAAGATAGTAATTAAGGCCTAATTTTAATTTAAATACCTTAAAAAGTAAATTAAAAGGTATTATAATAGCTTCCTAAAGTCTATTATTAAAGCTTTAAAGTTAGCTACTAAGGTAATAAAGGCAGTTATATATAAGGTTACCTTATTAAGGGCTAAGCTTTATAATCTTTAAGATATAAATAAGATACTAAGCTAGTATTATAGGGCAAAAAAGATTAGATTATAAAAAGGAGAGATTATAACTATATAGGAAGTATTATAAGTAATTAATTAAATAGATATTAATATATAAATAGTAGTTAAATTATTAAGAAGTAGTAGTTATAAAAGGTTAAAGTAACTAGGTAGTTAGTGCTATAGTATATATAGTAAAGGCAGTTATAATACTAAGACTTATTAGGTAGTTCTTAAGTTATCTAAGGAGGAATTTAATAAGTAAAAGCTAGCCTTTTTAAATTATAGCTTAAGCTTTTAAGCTATAAGTTAAAAAGGCTAAAAAAAGTATATTACTTACTTATCTATATTACTTACTTTTTAATTATATTAATCTAAGTAATTAATATAAAAGGTTAATTAATTATATTATTTATTATTAATATAAGCTAATATTACCTTATTAATTAATACTAAGAATATAACCTCCTTAATAATTAAGTTATTATAATAAGCTAAAATAAGTAAATAAATAATAAGTTACGTCTTAAGTAATTAAAGTACTTTAATTAGTTTATAATTAAATAATTAAATACTTAGTATTATCTCCTAATCCTTAATAGTTATAAAAGCTACTACTTAGCTAATTTTAAGAGATATTATAAGAAGAATAAGATTATAATACTTTATATACCTACTTATATATCTTATTTACTTTAGCCTCTTAATATTAAGTACTTTAGGCTACTAAAATAGGCTTATAATTAAGAAATAAAGTATTTAATTAAATAATTTATAACTTATATTTCTAAGATTAAGTTTTTTTCTGCCTTTTATATTATATTTAAAGCTACTTTTATAAAAAGTAATATCTAGGGGGGTTTTAAAGGAGCTAGGCTTACTTCTCTTAACCTAAAAACTATAATCTTAAAGCTTAATATATAGCTATAGACCTTAATACCTCTTAAGAAGGCTACTAAACTATTAATATTATAGGCTTTAAAGACCTTAAAGATAATTATTAAGACCTAATCTTAATTTAAATACTTTAGTAATTAAATTAAAAACTATTATAATAGCTCCCTAGAGTTAATATTAAAAGCCTTAAAGTCTTTTATAAAAGAAATAATAGCTATAATAGATAAGAATATATTATTAAGAGCTAAGGTTTAAAATCTTTAAGATATAAATAAAATACTAAGTTAATACTATAAGGTAAAAAGGATTAAATTATAAAAAAAAGAAATTATAATTATATAGGAAGTATTATAAGTAATTAATTAAATAGATATTAATATATAAGTAGTAGTTAAATTATTAAGAAGTAGTAATTAAAGAAAATTAAAGTAATTAGGTAGTTAGTATTATAATATATATAGTAAGACTAGATATAATATAAGGACCTATTAGGTAGTAATTAAGATATCTAGAGAAGAGTATAATAACTAGTTTTAATTAATTAAATGGTTAGTAGTATTTTTAAATTAATTTAAAATTTAGAGGCTAGAATTCTTATTATACTTACTTATTTATTACACTTACTTATTAATTATATTATTAAAATATCTCCTTAAATAAAAGTATATAAAATCTTAGAAAAAATAAAACTATTACTATATTAAATTAAAGTATATATATAATATCCTATTAAAGGTCTTTATCTCCCTTAAACCTTTTTAATAAAGGCCTTGATTTCCTGGTTGGACTAGAGATCTAGACCACTCTTTATTATAAGCTTTCCGCAATGCTATAAGATTCCATTCCCAGTCTTTACGCTTACTGTAAAAGACATTATCTAGGTCTATAGGGGAATTTCCTAGGTGTAAATACTTCAGGATACTCGGTGATCTTGGCGATATTTGAATTCCTCATCGGATGTGTTGAACGCCGAGTTAATAATTGCTTAGGGAAGTTCTTATACATGATGCCCAGAAAGCCGCCATGTGCTATAGAGCTCATATAGCTCTCGGAAGCAGTATCGTTTTCAGAGACAATGGAACCTGTCTTCCTAACTAGAGATGAATTCTGGGGCGAATCCACTTTATGATTTGCCTAATAGAAGACTGAAACCTTGTCTGCTCGCGGTCGCTTTGGTGGAAAGCAACGACATTGTCGAGGAATCTCATTACCCAGAGTCCTTTGCCAGGAGTCAAATATATAGAGCTATCTTCACTCTATCACAAAGCGGCTATCTAATTTTATCCTGTTGTGTTGTCTTGGGTGCCGCGATATGAGCGCATAATGAATGCCCCATACATATTCATTTTTGTGCCAGTTTCTGGCATACAGCTGCTATATATTGCTAATTCCTTTCTACACTGGAAATGTTAATATCATAAACTTGGAGTATGCTGAATAATCCAACTTTCGACGATTCGCATTCTGCCTCCCTTATAACCACGGGGAAGAGAATTTACCAAAATAAACCAAACCACGCCAAATTCAGGTTTAACAAGCGGCATCGATTTTTTGATTCATGATATTCTTTCTTTGAATGTATTATAGTATTAGAATTCAAGTCAATAACTTGATCGCCATTCTCAATTTTATTTCGGGACCTACCCGGGAGCAGAACCTTCTCAATTGAGGCTTCGCAACAGATATCAGGAAACCAAAGAGAGAATATCACGTCATCTCATATGCAGTTTTTACTTAAAAGCTCTGAAATGTCTTATTTTAATAAATGTCTTTTTTATTCTATGCGACGCCGCAATTCAAGTCGAGCTCGATAAGTCGTGGCGATAGTTGCGTTAACGTGGAATACAATATGCAGCAGTAATAAATACCATCCTCTAGAAACTTTAGTCCTTTGCTACTAATAACAGGAAATATTAATGATATTGCATAAGACTATCTGTGACATGAAAATGAAGAAAATTTGATTTTACTTCGGAGATATGGATTTTATTTCAGTGGAGTAAGGTTAGTAATGCCAGCGGACTTGGAGGCAAATCGGATTAATATATCCATTAATAGCCTGAGTCGCTTAAATAAATCTAGGGTTTTTACTAATATTTTATATTAATATAAAAATTATTCATAAATATATAGTTCTATTATTAGACTTTGTTCTGGTCTCCATTCTGTTAATGTTATATATTACTTTATTACTGCCTATTTATAGTAAGTAGGCTGTAGTAGACTTAATAGATAATTAAGAATGTTTATTATTAGCCTAATTATATATTAAATTAAATAAGGCTTTTAAGTTTTATATTACACTGTTTTATTAGATAAATTATATATATTTATTTTTATTTATAAGTATTATTATAGCTATATTCCTAGTGGTAGGAAAATATATTATTTAATTAATACCTTGATTATTAATATAATAAGCTTTAAATGGCGTCTAGCTAAATAACACTAAAAGATACTTATAATATTTAATACAGGGAAACTAGCCAGCCCTAGAAACTAGCTACCTACCCTTTAACCTAACCTCCTAAGTAATAATATCTTAAAGAACTTATATTTCTATTAATTTTAGTTAATTAAACTTATAAAATATATTAATTAATTTAAAATAATAAAGTCTATTAAAAAAAATATTAATACTATTTTTTAAATAGTTTTAAAAAAGGTTTTTATAAATAAAATTATAATAGCTTATAGTATTAGATATTTAATAGTTTAAAAAAAGATTAAAGATATTATAATATTAATATAAGCTAATAAACTTAAATAAAAGCTCTTAGCTATTTAAGTAAAAAAAAGAAAATTATAATTTAAGTTAATTTAATATATCTTATATTATATTAATAGGTTTAAGACTTTATAACTTAGATAATTATATATAATAGGTTTTTAGAAGGTATAAAAATTATTAATTATAATTTTTTATAGAAAAAATAAAAAAACTAAAAACTTTATTAAGTAAATTTATAAATTTTAAGTATTATAATAAAGTTTTTATTAAACTTATTAAGGGTTTTTTAATATTAGTAATTTAAATTATTAAAGAAAAGAATAAATATACTAATAATATATTTATATTTTTCTTTTAAATATACTTTTATTATAATTTTTAATTATTAAGTATTATAATTATTAAACTATTAAATAATATATATAAGAAATTACTTTTAGATTTTATTTTTATTATAAATATAAATTATATTAATATAATTACCCTTTTATATACTTTTAATAAAATATAAAAAAGAATTATTATAACGTGGTTGACAAGCTTATAACCCAGATAAGTATATAACCCAGTATACTATGCACCTAGAAATAGCCTACCCTATAATATATAAAGTTATAAATAAATTAGCTAAAATTCTAATAAAAATATTTCTTATAATAGTATAATTAGCTTTATGAAATAACATTTTTAAAAGACTTTTAGCTGTTTTATTTTATATAGAAAACCTTATAATACAGTGTATTTTACAGTGTAAATAGGTTTTAAAGTTTAGAGCTATATAGAACTTTTTTTAAATTCTAAGAAAAATAATTTAACTTATTTTAAGACTTATATATAAGCTATTAAAATTATAGGTATTTTAGATTTAATTTGAATTTTTAAAGAATTCTTTAAAAACTGGATTTAAGGTGGAAATAAAACTGGGACACATACTTGTCTGGGACACATGCTTATTATACACGTTAACTTTAAATATATTAGTTAGTTAAAAAGTAATTAAATTATAATTTATTAGTTTAATATAAGTCTTAATAAACTTAATAATTATTTAAACTTCTAATATATTAGTTTTTATTATTATACTTATTTTCCTTCTATAAGGAAAGAATTCTTATTTTTTAATAATATCTTAACTATTTATATAGTTTTACTAAGCCTTCTAAGTTATCTTAAGTATTATCTTTAAAGATTATATTATTAGGCTTTTTTTTTAAAAAAGATTAATAGTTAATTAAATAATTATAATTTTAATATTAAATACTAAAAAAAAAAGAAATTATAATACTATAATTAAAAGAAAAGTTATATATAATAAAATTATTAGGTTTATAAAGATTTTAGTAATATTTAAAGCTTATAAATAAATCTAAAAAGTATTATAATTAGAAAGATATATAATATTATATTAAAAAATAAAACTTAATACTTTTTATTATAACAGTTAGGGTTTCCAAACAGGTAAACTAGTCCATACTAGGTTTATATTTACAGATAACATAGGGCATAATACTAAGTAATATAAAGTATTATATCTCTTAATAATTAAGTAATATATATTAGGCTTATTAATATAAAAATGCTTTATTAATAGCTAGTAAGCTAAGTTCTATTTACTGCTAAATAAATATGTATATATACTAAGTAATATATAAGTTAAACGTAGTTGGTTTAACTCTATCTATCTTCCTTTATTATATAAGTCGAATGGTGTATATTTAACTTGCTGTAGGGTAAGTGGATGTTTACTGGAGGAAAAAGTGGGGGTACCTATCTCACGTGCGTTAAAATGTATTGGGTTATAATATTTATCTTTAAGTTTATTTATATATTTATAAATATATATTTTATTTAATATATAATATTTTTTTTTCCCTTACCATTAGCCTTATACAAGGCCATTATTACAGAAGTTAAAATTATATAAGGTTTATCTGCCTTAATGGCATAATTGCTGCCTTAACTAAGCAGTATTAATACCAGCTATAGGTTTACCTCTTAGCAGCTAGGTTAACCTTCTTTATTTATCTCAATCAAAGGACGCGCCTGGTTAATATGTAATATATAATAATATATTTTTAATTAAGCTATAATTATAATATTATTTTTAGTATTTTAAAAAGGGTGGCCGGTTTCTGGGGGTGGCCAATTTCCCCGTATCTGACGTTAGAGCCCGGTTTAAACTTCATGACTTCGATCAGTGGGTCAGAACCCTCACTCGACACTGTTTAACGGATGCATTTTGGTATTCGAATAATAAGCAGATATATCTTAACGTGATGTTCTTCGAATTCGCTACAACTCAACTTCCATCCCAATCGCTTATGCTCATACGCATCGTACTAGGGCTAGAAGAAAACTCAAGACCCTTAATAGCGTCGGAATGTTCGAAACTGAGAAGTGCTGTACATGTCTCGGATATACGGTGGGAACAGTGGAGAAAAGATCTCCTCGTTCAAACGGCGTTTATCCTTAACATAAATCAGGGACATAAATATCGCCAACGTCTTGATAGTGGCCATAGAGACTCGTCTATATCCACTCTGTTATATCTATCTGCTTCACGGAGACAGGGCGGTCATTGATATGTCCAATAGTGCCATTGCTTTTGGCTGTCAAGACTAAGATCTTGCCCACGAGATACTGCTGTCAGGCCTCATGACCAAGGTTGAACTAAGGTTGCTCTGGGTGCCGTGCAATGGATGTATGATATCGCCTGGGACTTATTGCCCTTGAGCAACAGAGCTTACAGTGCTGACCCTAGAGATATAGCACTGGCGGCCAAAACTTTCGGACCAAACGGACCACGCAAGGCTAGCAGCAGCGATGCCACCAAGCGAGAATACCAAGCAAGTACTGGCGCAGACGTGGATGCTCCGTTAGGGGATCGCACTTACAAGGAACAACACAGACCAGCATTAACGGCATGCTTCTAGGAATAGATGCGCCAACAGCCTCGGCTATCCGAGAATAACTTCCTGAATATAGCGTCCAACGCCGTAGGTATGGATATATTTATAACCACTGGGATAAGAGATAAGGCGCTGACTGTAACCTTATTATAATTAATTCCGGATAGTTAATTAGTTAAAATTCGTATTATAGATAGTAAAAAGATACAGTAAGCTCGCCAGAAGTGCTAAGTTAATAAGAATAATTAATATAACTGTAATAGAAAGAATAAAAATCGCTTCTATACTAGTAGTAATTATAAGTCAAATTTAACAACATTGGATTACCGCCATAGTATCATCTTTGACAATAAAGCAAGGGAGGACAAGATAGTCAGCAGGTTTGCCAATTATTACCCGCTTTCCTTTCTCCACGAGGACTTGGAGCGACTAGCTAAGTATGGTGGACCCTGTGCCCGACTTCCTACACCCAGGCATCGAGTTCCGCCATATACCCAACAAGCTCAACCTAGTTCCACAAAAAGTTTACATACAGTCGATAAAGCCATACTAGACGGGGTCGGCTGTCAGTCGGATTGTTAGCAGCATAAGGCTAGTTCAACATCATCAGTAGCTTGCTGCACCCCCAGTCGTAACACCATTCCCATATACTGTTTCTTGTGTATAAGTCCCATCTGACACATATTCCTGTGCGTTGTTATATGCTGTCTGCCATGCTTGGTTGGTAATGTTGTGGTTCTGCATAGCTTGTTCCCCACCTGCCGACATATTGTAAGAGTCAGGTTGTACAGTATTGTCAGACAAAGGTTGGGCGTTGTAGGAGGATGACTGTGGCTCGTAAGATGGAGCCTGGGCACTGTAATTAGGCCCCGTGGTGTTGGTTTTGTAATAGGAAGGTTGAGGGCTAAGGGAATTACTAAATTAGCGAGTTCTTAAGTAATTAGAAAGTAGAAGGTTGGGCTTACTCTGCACCAGTTTCAGGTTCATCCGATTGAGAAATAGGACATATAAAAAGCTTAAGTAAATCCATGATAAAAGACATAATAAATACTTGAAGTTGTAGTTGACTTTATTTTTATTATATAAATATTTAGTGCAATAGAGCAATTTGAAACTCTCTCGTGGTTTAGGACATGGTTTTATATTTTAAGCAGGCGATTCTGCAATAGAAAGCGCATGCTAACTATTATTCAATATCCATCAACTACCTCGAGATGCATATATTCAGCCGCACTACGCTATGGTCTTGAGTCTCGACCATGGACCTTTACTAAAACGAGTATAAATCTCGGCAAATCGGCATAATAAAGGAAAGAATAGCAGTTTTAACCTAGGGGTTTTAGGACCAATTATTCCGGCCTTAACTATGTAAATTGCTAAAAAGGCGTTATGGTGCTAATATTATGCAAGCCACTAGGGATAACTTCCCTGAATTGGGCTAATTCTAAGCCGACGCATGGACTAAGGGCGAGCTTGGAAATCTTACATAATAATATACCCGCTTAAAATGGCTATGTACCAATACAGCGGGATCTCTAATAGATTGCACCCTTATGCTCTGGTGTGCAGTATACCTAGTTAATGCAATTAACTTCCGTATATAATCGGAGAAGTAGTGTTTTATTCAGCCTAGTGTCAGCCATAAAAGCCCCTCAGCACAAGCTAACTACGGCAGCTGACCGCGTAGCGATATAAGCACAGGGCCATTAGGCATTGAGTGGAAGTTGTGACAGACTGAAAAGTGCAGGTTGGCAACCCATTGTCTTAGTTATAAGGTGATATGTTTACCTCGCCTGCATGAAGTCATCATAAGGTAGACAGATGCCTCCAAAAAGACAGCTAAAACCGCCACTGGCTCGGGTAACCGGAAGGTTATCTCAGTCAGCAGGTATAGTGGATAATAGCCCAGTTTAAACCACTGCTTTTTCACTGATTTCGTTTAATCTGTTCTCGTGAACAAGGTCGATTGGTCACGTGCCCCACCACCAGGTGCATTCAATTGATGGAGGTCGATTTGACTTTCGCCCACTAACTTACACAAACGTCAACCCAATTCCTTCAAATTTCTGAACCCCGCCTTTAACCCGCGTTCATCCCAGAACGCTGTGCATAGACTCCCTCTTTGTTCTTATGGTCTCAGACTATGACCAGCCTAGCCTTTACTTCTATATAAGAGGGAGGATACAGAGTACCTATTCGGCCTTGATAATCACGTTCTCGAGCTACTCTTTATACCAGGCTGAATTACCTGTAAATATAGTAAGAAAAGCTGCCTCTTCTGCCTTAAGAGATTAGCCTTATCATAGGGCTTTTTCTACCTTCTTTAATCTAAATAGCCTCTAGCTAGCTAGGCTAGAGATATTATATTACAGAGGGAAAGGCAGGTCGCAGAGGCCATAGTCACAGGGGAAGGGGAATAAAATGCCGCCTATTTTAGCAGGGAAATTATTCCTTAATCCAGGCCTAATTAGCTACTACCATGGTTATATCCCCTAGTCAGCTATAGTCAATAGTCAATTTAGTATCACAAAAAGCCTTAAACTAGGCCTTTTCATCATTTTCAACTAATTACAACGCTATAAGAGCATTAGGTTATTAAAAAACTGTTTTCGCCACCTAAAAACTAAACCCCCCCCGGCTCGAGCCAACGGGTACAGCTCTTAATAGTAGATTTAATATATATTAACATTACTAGATTCTTAACTTACTAAATAGTCTTTCCCCTTCGCTGCATTCTCAATTTGCACTTTAACCTCACAATGCTAATAGACCTCTAAGGGAGCCCATGCTCCTGGCTGAGCTCAATTCGACTATCAGCAAGGATAAGGCTTGGCCGGGGAGGAACGTTGCCAAAGAGGTGCGAATCCCTATGTCCCAGCTGTGGGTTAGAATCGCCTGCGCTCGAGGTGTTGATATGCATGACGCGACGGAAGAAGGGCCAGGTCAAGGGAAGGTTTGCGACAATGAGGGAGGTTGAGGATTCGCGGATATACCAAAAGGTCCAATTAGGCCCGTAGGGGTCTGTGAAAGAGCAGTATTTATTTAGAAATGCGGAGACTATCTAAAGTTATATCGTTCAGTGTTAGCAACATCATATAGGCGGTATTCCCCTGCGTCGGTCGATTGCGACATGAGTTAAAAGATGAACACATACCGTGAAGATGCCCACAGCATAAATACAGCATAACGTTACTTTTATCCTAGTGGTAGTGTTGGACCAGAGGAAAAGTGGTATAGGAAGGAGAATGATCATAATGTCTGAGGACAAGTTGAAGGTTGCATTGGTAATAAGATGGTTCCTTGATGTGGCGCATTGCTCTAGATAATTAACAAGACGCGAAGATATAAGCCATTGGGGTAATACCGTGCTCGGTGGGGACGGCCCAGTACTGGGAGAAAGGTCGACACCAGACCGCAAGATAGAAGGTCATCATAACGACAAACCCGACAAGGACGTACAATGCAACAGTTTTCACTACGCGATTGTAGCTCAAATTCGTCCTGAGACATATCAGAGGATAGTCGATTACATGGATAGATAGATGCAAGGTAACTTACGTCAGTCGGTTATATATCAGGAGCAAGCAGCACTTGACCAGCCAGATGACAGTGCATTGAAGCATCTCTGCAATCAAGGTAAGCTTAGATCCGAATCGGCGTCGGCTGATCTCGTCTGGTGTGAGAGTGATTCGTTGAGTCGGATCGATCAGATTATTGCCCATTCGGAAGCTGGCGTTTATGCAGGCTATCAAAACCGCGTCGCAAACCTCGACGACAAAAACAGATGTTAGAAGGGGCAAGCGAAAAAGAAACCCTTTGTTTGACTATACAAACAGAACTGACCATAGCGAGAATCATTAGGTAATCTTCCATCTGGTACTTCTTGACGGATCCTACCACCATCCGACGAGACAGCCTGAAAGTGCAATGTCAGCCAACATTCTAGATTCTTGTCCAGGAGACTGACAATCGGACAATGACGACGAGCCATGTAACGGCGTACCAAATCCACGATTCAATTACAAGGGGGATCATATCTACTGGACCGGGAGCATGATCTCGATAAGCCCTCCCACGCGAGCCGCGGCTTGGCTCGCCAAAACAGAACGTTGAGTAAATGCCAAGATGAGGAAGGAAAAATAGAGAAACGGTAAAGGGTGGACCTGTATGAGGGGAGTGCGGGGATAATCTCCCCTAATGAAGGTTCGTTCCAGCCAACTTATATGTTCGGCTAAAGTGGCAAGAAGCCGCAAGCTAGTGCAATAACAGTCTCGGTAGTTATTACAGTAAGAGTGGCCAACGACAATGCATAGATGAGACTCCACATGGCGCAAGCTAAACTAGCAACCATAATAACATTTAATCCGAAGTAGGACTAAACGTACACGATAAGCAAGCAGCATAAAAATCTTAAGCCTAATACGCATTGAATCCACCATTAAGAGACGTGACACTTCGACACCGCTCAGCATCACGCCCTACGCAATCTGCCAATAATAAACCTAGCACGGCTTAGTTTATCTACAGTTAGGAGCCAACCGTTACATTAGAAATATACCTTATATTAGGGTTTTTAAGATGCTATGAAAAATCTAATTCAATTATAAAATACGTTAAAACTATATAACATATTAATTAAGGTATAACTAGGCAATTTAAGGTTTTTAAAAGATGTTAAAAAAAATTATATAAGGTTAACATATATGATTTATTTTCACACTGTATTTTTAAATAAATATATTTTTATTAAATTAGTAAAAAGTATATTAAAAAAAGTAATAATAAAATCTTATATACTATATATAAATATTTATAGCTTAAAATTAATTAAGCATAATAATATACTTTAGTTATATAGGGTAGGGTACTTTTATACTATATAGTATAGTGGGACACTTACTTATCTAGGACACTTACTTATTAACTATATTATTTCTTTTATAAAATATAATTATAAGGAAAATTCTTATAAATCTAAGTTAAGAATAAGTTAAATTATTATTTATTCTTTTAAATCTAATAGTTTTTATAGTTTTCAGATCTAATTACTTTATAATTTAATACTATTTTTTTAGTTGCAAAGAGTATTATATTTAACCTTATATATCTCTATAATATATTAAATACCTAGCTTTTAGTTATTTTAAAGAGCCTAAAATATAAGGAGGATTCTAGCTTTATTTAAAGACTATTATATATTAGGTAGTTAAGAAGTATCTAATTAAATAGAAATATTATAAGTTAGGGATTTTTAGTCGGCATGCTTATCTAATCGGCATGTTTATTAAACACGTTATAGTAAAAATATAATAACTTATTATAGCCTTATGCTACTTAAAGAGACAATATTAGCCTGTATATAGCAAATGCTACTACATCTTGTGGTTAGGTATACGAGTTCCACCTTTATTACCCTGGGGGTTGTATCAGAGGCGCTCCAGGAAGATGTGGGGCGCGGGACCATAAGCGCTGCCGTTATTTCTGGGTCATTAGTCTATTATTCTCCGCCGGAACACTGGTCCCCGCCCCGGCCTTTTCACCTCGGTCGTCCTAAAGCCATGCCATATATGCGAGGTGAATCGGGGAGTGGGAAATAGGATCAAAGCATATGTGTTCAGTAGGACAAACCTCTAATGCTCGGATGTAATTGGTGATGTGCAGAAACGAGGAATGCCATTTGTTAACCTACTATGCGCCCGATTGACCTATTCTCAACAGAGAAGGTGGTCGAGCGATCGCTGTTCTAGAAACAAGAAAATCCGACTATGACTCACGCGGTGAGATCCCGCCTTGGCGTAGAGATCGGTGAGGGTGAAAACTCTTCCAGAAGATATATACTTTATAGACCTGTATTTATCCTCAGGAATTGATGTCAATAGCTTAGACTCGTAAGACAAACCGTTTTCTTATTTCTGCTGTGAAATGGCCACTCCCAACGCAATACTCACTCCCCATTCCCCCGCCCTCGCATCCGCAGCGACAAAAGAACTAAAGGACGACGCCCCCGATGCCATAGAACTAGGCGCCCCCGTGCAAAGGCGCGAAAACAAATCCATCTTCTCACGATGGCAGAAGCGATGGATCTCCCTCATAACCTCCTTCGCAGCCATGTTCTCGACCCTCAGCACCTTCGTCTACCTCCCCGCCCTCACCCCCATATCCCGCGACCTCAGCGTCTCCATCACGCTCATGAACCTCACTGTCACATCCTACCTAGTGGTCGCGGGCATCGCGCCCGCGTTCATAGGCGATATTGCAGACCAGAGCGGCCGCAAACCCGTCTACATCCTCATGTTCCTGTTCATGCTGGCGGCGAACCTGGGCATGGCGAATCTAACTGCGTGGAGCGTGCTGCTGGTGCTGAGGATGATACTGAGCGCGGGGGCTTCAGGTACGGTGAGCGTTGCGTATGGTGTTGTTGCGGATATTACGACTGCTGGGGAGAGGGGGTCGTTTATCGGGACGATCTTTTTGTTGTAAGTGGCGGCTAACAACCCACGATAGGGTTTGGACTAATGAGAACCCAGCACGACAATGGCGCCGAGTTTGGGGCCTGTATTGGGAGGTATACTTGCAGAGAAACTCGGCTGGCGCTGGATCTTTTGGTTCCTCTCCATCCTCACCGGAGGAACCCTCGTGATACTAGCCCTCCTTCTTCCCGAGACGCAGAGAAAGATTGTCGGAGATGGAAGTCTGCCAGCCAGAGGGATATACTGGAGTGTGGTATCCCCAAAGGCCTCAAGGTCAACTCGGCAGAGCCAAGGAGATGCCGAGCCTCGTGAAAAGAGAGGCTGCCGATTCCCCAACCCTCTTACCTGCCTCCCCGTGCTCATGGACAAGGGGTCTCTCTTCTCGATCCTGATCGGAGCCTTGCAGTATGTCAATGTGATGACGCTGCAGACGTCGCTTGCATCGCTGAGCATCGAGATATACAACCTGAACTACCTGCAGGCAGGCCTCATCTACATCCCCTGTGGAGTATGCTCAGCAGTGTCTGCAAAAGTCACAGGTAAACTTGAGTCGAGCACCCTAACCACAGTAGCTGATTGATAACAGGCAAGTATATCGACTGGAACTTTCGCCGAACCCGACACAGACTAGGCGTAGAAGATGCCCGCGGCGTGGGAGACATCGAGGGCTTCCCTCTTGAACATACTCGCCTCGAAGGAGCCTACCTCCTCACGATAATATGCACCCTAACAACAGTAGGCTACGGCCTGATCGTCGAGTTCAAAACAGTGAGATCCTCATCCTCTTATAGCCCTTCTAGAACTCACACTGCCAAGCATATATCATCGATGCTAGCGATGCAAGCCCTAGCAGGTCTCACAGCGGGAGCCTTATTCACGGTACTTTTCCCCCTACCTAGTCGATCCTTTTACCCGCTAATCTCGTCCCGCAGATGACAGCCACCCTCATCACAGACTACAACACACACCGCTCTGCAACAGCCCAAGCGGCGTCCAACCTCATCCGCTGCGTGGGCGCGGGAGCAGGCACAGCGTCGTTCGAACCCCTCATCCGCGCGATCGGTTCTGGTTGGGCGTTCGCGATCTACGCCATCCTGGTCCTGCTCCAGGTGCCGTTGATCTGGGGATTGAAGAGGAACGGCATGGCCTGGAGGAGCAGGAACAAGTGAGACGGACGACTCAGATAAGAGGGGGAAGCCCACTAATACGTACTTCGAAACGTGGTCTCCGGGGGAGGCTGGACAGGGATGTTGCTGATGGCCTGCAATATCCACTTTAATAAATGAGCATAACAGCCTCCCCCGCAAAAAGGGGCGTGACAGGTCTTGTCCTCAGCAAGCACGAATAATGAAAAATATTATATATATTAGCTAATAGTAAATTAATACTTCTATATCTAGGTTAATATATAAAATAAGATAATTAAGAATATTAAATTTAACTTAGCTTAACTAGGAGTATAAAGTAAATTAGTATTATTTAGTAATAAAGAAATAGGGGAATAATAATAGACCCGCGAACCGCTAGAGCGTGCACGGATCAGAATATGTGCATTGCGTCGCAATGTTCGCAGCAATCATTGTAGTGGGGCTCGATGTTCTATTGTGCCGATTCCGGCGGGGGCTGACTGTCGATGTCGAACTAGAGGTGATCTGAAAGCTCATAATCTCCTCTCTTCTCCCCTGAACATCGTTCCCAGACGCTCAAGTTTGGCCGCAAGCTTTGGATGGGCAACAATTCCCTTCCAATGTGACAATGCCCAACATGGATCCAGCCCATCGTCAAGGAGAAATTGAGGCACAATGCCAGGTATATCAACCATTGAGCCCTCGGCAGACAAGAACGCTTCGAGTTCATCCTTCGGCCGACTCCGATGTCGAGATTGAATGCGACCTGTTCACGGTAGACCTCAAGAAGAAATCAGGCGCAACAGTTGCGGGAAGCTCCAAGAAGGCCGGGTACGAGGCATTATCGTACACTTGGGGGAATCCTGAGCCAACCAAGAGAATCTTGGTAAATGGGCTACCGTTCTGGATCTCTGCAAATCTCTTCGCGGCGTTGAGACAGCTTCGGCTCTCGGAACGACCCCGAGTGTTGTGGACAGATGCTATCTGCATCAATCAAAACGACCTAATTGAGAAAGCAGGCCAGGTGGGGATGATGTTCAGCATCTATCTCAAGGCGTATAGGGTCGTTGTCTGGCTGGGTCAAGCGACTAATGATGACGAATATCTCTTCAGTCTGCTCAAGACCTACGGCAGGGAGGGTATGGGTGGCATTCGTGGAGAGGTCGAGGGCCCAAGAGCACGCAGAGCAGCCACCAAGCTCATCGAGACCAAGCCATGGTTCCAGCGGACTTGGACCCGACAAGAGGTACATGCGGCTCACAAAGTCCACGTGGCCCGTGGAAGCCAGGAATGTTCTTTCGAAGACTTTCAGTTTGTTATGGATCGCCTCCTCCCAGACATGGATGAGATTCGGGATACGTTCAGACCCCATCGTGACCCTCGGGAACGAGCCTTGAGCGCGAGGAGAGCATACGTCTTCTTCAAACAGCATTGCGAGAACGACATGTACACTGAGGAAGGCGGATTTCATCAAGCCTGGTTCAGGATGATTATGCGAAGCAGTCTATATGAAGCGACTTTACCACAGGACAAGGTCTTTGCTGTCCTGGGAATCATTGGAGAGATGACCAAGGAGGCCTACGACGTTACAGAAGGGTTCCCGGAGATTGATTACTCAAAATCGGTTTCGACAGTATTCGAAAGCTTCCAGAAGCACACAATCAACATCAGCCAGACTCTTGCCAGTCTCCAGATCTTTTACGACAGAGACGCCGTCGGACGGGACTTGCCATCCTGGGCTATCGATCTGCGCCATAACGTTACCCGCTTGATGCTTCGATTTGGCGTATTCCACTTTGACATGCCCTATACGGCGCCTCCAGTGCAGGCATATGACGAATATGGGCTTTTGCGTCTCGAGGGAGCACGGATTGGAATTATCACCTCAACAGAGAGTCCTTGGAAAGGCGGAATGCACCGAGAGTTCAACTCCGAGATTTTGGGATCTTACTCTTCAGGGGTAGGACTTGAGAGCTGCTATTCGAGCCACGACTGGTGGATGCCCGATAATCAGGGCAACAAAGGCATCGAAGAGGTATACAAGATTCTTGAGATGCGCTGCTCGTACAATTGGGCAGCCTTAGAACCCAGGAACAACGATGTCATCGAAGAGTACAATCTAGCTAAACATCACTGCCTAGTATTTGTGTCGCATCTGGTTCGAGAGGGAGATATCATGATTCATCCGTCTGGTGCCGAGATGCCTTTCATCTTGCGGCCGGATACAGAAGCAGGACGCTTCAGCTTTCTAGGTCCAGCTATCATCGCGATGGGAGTGGTGAGGAAACTAAAGGACAGGGATATGTTCACATATGCTTTTCCTCGCCGTGGAAGTGGCTGCGATGTTGGCTCGCCTGAGAGCTTTGTGCTCATCTAAGGCGAACTTTGGTCTACGTTAACAAGTAGCAACAGAGCATCGCTTGACTATTATAGGTAGTCGATTGAAGAAGTTTCGATACATGTGGCTAGTTTAAGAAGCGATAAATTCTACTGGTTCTCGCAAGTTTTCTCGACGGGCGAATTAAGGTCCGACTTATGGTTCTGGTTCCCCTCCATGACCTAATCTCTTTACTACTTTCAATCGACGCCTACGCTTCTTTTCATTATTTAAGCCCAACCCTGGACGGCGACATATGCATCGTTCAGTGAATCATGCCTACCGAGAATGATACCGTGAGAAAATATGTCCAATACCTCGGCCTTTTCAACGCCATTACCAGCCTCAAAAAGGCGGTGAACGTAACCTCCATCAGTGGTCTGACGTGGAAATACAGGACTGCTGCGGAAAGACTTCACTCCTCCACGCGGCTTTGTCTGGGAGCTTTCACCAAATGGTATGCGCTGGCCGGGGCCACAAAGTCTCATAAGATTGATGGCTGACTGAAACTTCGAGACCGTACCCTTCGAACAAGTGCCCGAGACCTACGAGTGTTATGTAGCCGGCAACGATGGTCTAAGTACAATAGTGCGGCTAAACCTGTAGGATACGGCCGAAGTCTGAATCAGACATGGCCATATGAATATTCAAATAAGGTCTTATATGAATATGCATAAATATATTCATATTCATATCCATATAATATATAAATATAATATATACTTGCGTATCCATATTCATATAATGTAGTAGGTCGTGATTGGCTTAAATTTAATCTAATCTCTGTTAGAGATAATAGCTACTAGTCACATCCGAGGAATGGCACGAGGGTGCGTTTACCGCCGCCCGTAGTCTCTAGAAGGAAGAGTACAATGACGATATCGAGATATAGCTCTCAAAGCAGTCATTGGCTATGTGGACCCTCTAAATAAACCCAAATCTCCCATAACCCTCCTCCTCTTATTCTTCAAAGCTAGTGTAGACAGTTAGCGTCAGAGTATATTGCTGAAAGTATACTCGGCAATTACCTTGGCTAGGAAGCAGCCTTGTAACTATAGCTACTATACTATGGCTTTAAGGGCACTTCTTGCCCTTCATCCTTCCGCCAGGACAGCAGATAGAACCGCCCAACTTGGAGCACGCTTTTCCATCGCCACCGCCACTCTGAACAGTACACTAGCCAGAGCTTACGTCAGCAACAAGTTTTGTTCCTTAACCGTTGGGTCTCTAGGCCAGGGTATTTATCACCTTTCCCTTGGTGCATCCATAGTTCTTGCCATTAACCTTGCAGGAGGTTCCGTTGCACTTGCCCCACTCGGTGGCTCTGCTTGTTAAGGCGTCGAGATCGCCCTCTGACGCCGGCGAGACCCCATGGGCGAGGACCGATGTGGCGGCTAGGATCGCGAAGAGGGACGCAGTGAACTTCATGGTAAAGTCTTGAATAGGATGGTCGATATAAGTAGGAGCAACTCTGGTGGCTTGGGATGAACTATGCCACTCGCTCTGGGATGTGAGAAGATAGCGAGAAGAAATGGGTAGATTATGAGGGCTCGAGGTGCTTTAAGTATACTGGCTCTAAGAATAACCACCCAGCCACTTAATAGCATGGTCTGACAGGTACCAATAATCTCGGCAGATAACTAGATCATCTGATGACGACGAAAAGAGTATTACCCGGCGATCTGCCTCATGCACTGTGCCGCTATGAGACAGAACAACACCCTGATACTGACAGGTCGGTGATTCTAGATTTCTCGGCATGCGGACGGATCCGTTACTCAATATAGGCATGACAAGGGTGCTTAGAGGAAAACATAGGTCTTCTTACTGGATCCTTTCTCCTTTTGCTTCCTCTTCCTCTCGAGCCACTTCCTTTTAGATCTCTTCCACCTGGGTGTCTTCTTTCTACGTCTGTTGGTTGGTCTCTTCTATATGCTATATTCAATTTTGGGTTTTCGCAAACGGGAATCTCTGGACTACCCTCGAGGGAAGCACGGAGTCCGCCTTTCTCTGCCGGCCGTTCCGGGACCCTAACAGGGGGCTTCTTAAGCAGAATCCAACCCAATGCAGGGCAACCGAAAGACAGGTCCCTGAGGACCCTACTCTTCGGGCGCGCGATAACTCGAATTAGGGAAGGTCCCTGTAGGTCTTCTGCATGTGGCAATGGCCGAATAAATTGAGCCCTCCATCCAATGGCCAAAGAGTATTTCGTTACCATATTTGCAGTTAAGCTCATTCAAAAGAGGCAGATCCGGAAGGTATCATTTTCACTGCAATCTTAAGTCACTTTTCATGTGCAAATTTACCTAATAAGCTTCGAGTACTGCGGGACATGGGTTTGTTGTCGCTAACATGCTTTTACGGACTGCGCATAACAGGCACAGCCGCGCAACGAAGGCGGCCTAGTGCGGCATTTTTGCGATTGGCTAAAAAGCTAGCAGGCAGGAGGAAAATGTAAAGGGGGGTAGTTAAATATGATCAGCGAGAGCATTGAGGGAATACCAAGTATCAATCCAGAATTGTTGACCCCATTTTTCCGTGGGCCGGAGCCTGAAGCGTAAGGTGGATAGAATTTGTAAGTGTCATCTTTCTCGAGATTTCACGTTAATGGAGACAAAAAACAAAACAAGGATGGAAGATTACATGTGATTTCATGCAGTTTTCGGCTCAGGTGGAGCAGCGCGACAACGAGCCTATAGCGGTGCGTTTAGCGAGTTGTTAATGATGAGTATCCCTGCTTCTGCTGGCTTTGGTCATTGCTTACTGTTGAAGTGCATGGTCAGGCCATAATTGACAAGTGCCAATACATTTTGAAAAGGCGACAGACGGACAGTTCACGACCAACAGCATACAGGAAATTTGTTATCTTGCAGAGTTGCCATGGCCTGGTATCCTCCCAACACAATCCTTCTCAATAATAGCTGTTTAGGTACATCCTCCTCCTTCACGGGACTTTCAAACGGGTTCCCCAATCTCAATCCCGAGACCTTCTCGACTCAGTACGCCTCGGTCTCTTTCTAGAAGTTATCTGAACAATCTTCAATTGCTTTTTTAGCTCTCATGCATAGTTAGGATTATTGCCTTTGATAAATCTATCTCTGGGGCACTGACCTCGATTTCATTGAGCCGCTGGGTCACCATGTCCGAACTCTTTGACAAATCTTTATAAATATCACCTATCTTAACGGTACCAAGCGCAAGACTTGAAAGACTGTCGAGGGTTGTGCTGCTGTTTTCATTCACATCTTTCCGGTCCTTGTCTCTCCGCCTAACATTATTCCAAGTGTCGTTGACAGCTTTGCAGGATTCCATGGCCAAATCCACCTCGGCTTTGTAGGGTTTATAGTTTCCCATAGGCACGAAGTCCTTCCTGGTAGCTACACTGGGCGGATCGAGGCCAGGTCGTCAATACGATGAGCTTCGGTAATCATAACAGAGGTATCCAAACAGGAATCAGTAACGCTCTTATAACCTTCTCTATAGGCCAGAAGAGGGACGAGTAGGCAATTACTAGACAGCTGAAGGCGGGCACGCATACAAACATATCACTGATCAACCATAGGTGCCAAACGCATAAAGAGTGAGTGAGTCTTTAGCAATGGCTTTGTCCTTGAGATCACGGTATCTCAATTCATGACGTCCTATGTTCTGCATCAAGCCGGGTGGTCCGTTCCGCCAGCTGATAAGCGCTAGCCTCACGTCCAGCGCTGCGGACCGTCTTGCCACTCGCCACGTATTAAATGCGACCTAGACCCTTATCTTCTTATTGCGGGTTAGATAGCTCCATATTTGCAGCTGTCTTTCCAAAACCAGCCAATCAATCATCAAATCATCAACCCGTTTAGTTATATCTCGCTCGGATCGATCGGTGACGGACGTGACGATCGTGGCTGCATCAGCCTTATAGGGCTTGTTACTACGTAGATCTTATTTTCTCTACTAATCTCTCCAGCTCCGGCCAGAGGGTATGATCCCAGAAGTCGCCTAGAGCTAGAACGATGTCTTGCTCAGTTTGCTTGGCGACGTTTCTATTGTTCAAGTTCATCAACCACTCAAGCGCATAGTGTACATAAGAGGGAGGCTGGTCGTCGTATCGTTGGTCTGGATCCCATTCAGTCAAGGGCACGAAGGGGAGTGTCTTTCGAACAGGTCGTAGTTGGCTATCGGTAAGTTGATCTTCGAGGTCATCATCACCAAAACAGTCTTGGAGGGAGCCTTCATCTGCATTCATGGTCTGGTCAGTGAGCACTTGTCAGGAAGGTTTGGGGCTAGGCGAACTCGATGGGTTGGTAAGGTAGTGAGTGGGCCAGAAGGGCAGGTGTCATCTTCTCTTGTCCCTCATTATATAACCACGATCGGATGCAAGCAAGGCCATGAGCCACTGCCACCAAAACCTTATTTTTCTTTAAGCATCAGCTAGCAGCTTCGCCTGCAAGCGACTACTGTATAATAGCTGCATTAATGCAACTTCAATTCAGTGTCTCATAGCTCGCGATAAATCCATTCTTGTTAATAGTACAAGTCGGATCAATAGATTGTTTTGTAGGTCCTGCTATGATGAGAAAGAAATACTGGTATTATCGTAAAAATCCGGGGTATGGCATTTTCCACATATGGATGTAGGAGAGAACGATTTGTGGCGATGGTTGAAGGTGGCCTCGACGCATATGTAAGCGATCAGTGGAAGTTACAAGTCATCTTGTACTCTACGTTGCGCTTCGTACGGACTTGAACCCATATCAACATTAACTGCTCTAACCCAAGGGAAGACTCCTTAAAGATACTCAGATCTACCTGCGGTGCGAAAGGTCAGCGGTTGGTAAGGCCAGAATAAGCCGTTTTTCCTTGGCTAACGTAACGACCCCCCCCCCCCCCCCTTCTTCCGCCACTTGTGATAGCTTCATATTCTCCACATATATGATGCAACTTGATTATTTCTCAACGAAACATAGGTCAATTAATTTGGTTGAAACCGGAAACTACTCATGGGGGCATTCTGACCACTTGCTGCAGCATTTATTGAGTTTTCTTGTAGTTTGGGTGCCTCACGGTCGCGTATGACTGTTGGGGCTTCCTCTGATTGAAAGTTGGCATAGGCAATTTCTGGGATGCGCGCGAATCATTCATTTGGATCGTAGTCAACGGCCTTTCTTCCTATAGGCTTCCTAGCTTCCTCTTGAAGCTTTAAGTACTCAATTTCATGAGATTGCCTGGCGTCCAGTGTATTTACGCCGCTTAGTTGTTTCCCTGTGTGTGATAATTAGCCGCAGACTGCGTGGAACAGAACCACACTCCTTCTCCACCAAAAATAGCCGTGCGCGCACGTCTTGGTAGTTCTTTGGCGTCCGGTGAAGCTCATCTATTGGACTTTTTCGCTTTTATGGGGTCCTCAGGGGTGTTTTTGGCAAGGGGGGGGGGG
>NW_022158763.1:0-4891 GCF_000260195.1 Fusarium odoratissimum NRRL 54006
TACGACCTTGCCCCCCATAGTTCAATAGCGTGGTTTTTTTTTCTATGGCATTTTCTACGACCTAGCATGCAAAGTCGTAGCTGAATGGTTGATAGGATAATAAGATAATAATAATATATTATATCTTATTACTTTTTATTCTTATAAAATATATAAAATAGAACTTAACTACCTTATTTATAATAATATAAGAGCTAAACTAATAATAACTATATTATATTAAATACCTATATAAACTTAACTTCACTATAGCCTACTATAAAGGCATTAATAATAAATATATAGATACTATTAATTAATAACCTAACTTTAATATAAAAACTATTAAAACTAAAGAATAACTCCTAGAGATTAACTTTAATAAAGAATACTAGTTTACTTAATTAACTAAAATAATTATAAAGATAACTAAAATAAAACCCTTAGCAGAAAAAAAATATAACTTCCTTTATAAATTTTATTTATATCCTTTAAATAGATATTAGGGAATTATAAAAATACTAAAATAACTTTAAGACTAAGAATATAAGTTTAAAAGGAAAGATATAAAAGATATTATTAAATAATATAACCTATACTTAAGAATAAAAGCCTAAAGGCATAAACCTTATAAATAACTATAACCCTTACTAGTAGTATAATAACCTTAGGACTTAATTATAATAGACTTTATAACTAAACTACCTTTATTAGAAGAACCCTTAACTAGAATCTTTTATAATAGTATTATAGTTATTATAAACTAACTTATAAAATTCTCTTACTACCTACCCTATAGAGAATCCATAAATATAAAAGAACTTTCTTATATTTTCTACTAATATATTATTAGTATATATAGGTTATCTATAGAAATCCTTTTAGATAGAGGATTTATATTTATAGTAATATTTTAGTAATTACTTATAATACGACTTAGACTAAACTATTAACTTATAATAGCATTTTAACTATAAATTAATAAATAGACTAAATAAATAAACTAAGTACTTAAATAATACTTATAGTGTTATATTAATTATAAATAGAATAATTAGGTTAAAAAACTACTAATAGCCTAACTTGCCTATAATATAGTATATAATAAAAGCATAAAGCTTATATTAGCTTATATTAACTTCGGATTTATACTAAATATATATTATAATATATAATAAGAAAAATTAATTAATCTAGCTGCTATACTTAAAAGTAATAAACTTAAAAATCTATATAAAGAAATAAAAACAGAACTTGAATTTATTAGAAAATATATAAAAAACTATTATAACCTAAAATAGTTAAAAGGATTAACCTTTTTAAAAAGAGATATAATCTACCTAGCTATAAAAAACATTAAAACTAACTAACTAACTTATAAATTAGATTATAAATTTATTAGATTATATAAAATACTATAGAAAATTTTAGAAAATAACTATAAATTAGACCTATTATTAAAAGTTAGGCTTTATTTAATCTTTTATATTTTATTACTAGAATTAGCAGTAGATATAATCTAAGTCAGAATAGGCAATAAGCCATAAGAAATTATAAAACTAGAAGTCTATAAAGCAGAGGCAATTAGGAAAATAAATATAATCAGGGGATAAAGGATATACCTAATTAAATAGAAAAACTACCTAGAAAGCAAAAATATATAAGAACTACTAAAATACCTTATTAATACCTAGTAACTTCTAAAGAATTTTTACTAATATTAAATAAAGAAGAAGTATTAAAGAACTTATTACCTAAACCTAAGGAAGACTAATTAATATTATTAAGGATATAATTTACCTAAAGATCCTAGAGTAATATATTTTTATATATATCTAAACTAAATAAGATTATATCCTACTAATCTACTTCCTAAAGACTATAATAAGTAGCCTTAAAATATTTTTCCTTTATATAATTATAAATTTTATAAATCCTTAATAAATAACTAGTAGCTAAAGCTAAATAAGATTATAATACTATTATTTCCTTATAAAGCTTAAGAAGATCTTTATTTACCTTATTTTTATTATTTTCTAATTTCTTTTTTTATTTTATTAAAAATATAATTACTAGAGTTAATAAAAAGATAATAAATAATATATAATAACTTATAAGAAGATATAATATAAATACTATTATAAGACTTCTTAGCTTAAATATATTTATTATAATAAGTAGAATTAGCAGATATTAGATATTTCTTACCTAATTAAAAATAATAAGTATAAGGCATATTAGCTTCTTTATTAGTAAACTTAATAGAAAGTATAAGTATTTAGATTTTATAATCCTTATAGGATAACTATTTAGAGATATAATTAGATATTATAAGATATAATAATAAAAGGTTTAAATTAGACCTTATTAAAAGAAGAAAGATATTAATTAAGATAATAGGCCTTAAGGGTAATGTTATAACCCTCGCGGTTACGTCACGTGTACCCTATAAATTTCCCTACAAATCTCACTAATTACAACTAGACCGAACAGATCCTTCTCGGTCTATTTACTTCGACTAATCACGATAGGACCGAAGTATTGCAATAACAGTCCAGGACCAAAAAGACAACATCTCAGTCCTCAACGGAAGTACCACTAAGTACCCTTATAATTAAGTATATATATATTTATTTAGCATTAAATAGAACTTAGCTTACTAGCTATTAATAAAACTTCTTTATATTAATTAAGCCTAATATGTATTAAATCTACTATTAAGAGATATAATACTCTAATAAGCTTAGTATTATACCCTATGCAATCTGCTAATAATAAACCTAGCATGGCTTAGTTTAATATAGTTAGACTCTAACTATTACATATTAATAGCTCTTATTTAGACTATACTATATAATGCTAAGTAATATAAATGTAATGGCTGCCCACGTTAATCCTATCCAGTAATATATTATACTATATGCTGCTTTAGTACCTATTAATAATAACTAGGATATAGATAATAACTCTGAGAGTAATACTAACTCTAACATTGCCTAGCTTTATTAGCAGATAACTAATATAATAACTGAAATAAATAACCTTAGATAGGCTCTAGCTAAAGCTGCTGTGCTCCAGGCTTAGCAGGTTATTAACTACTAGAATATAATCTAGGAAATATGCTATCTTGCTGCTACTGCTGTAAGCAGAAAAGAAGCAGGAGAAATCCTTAAACCTAATACACCTAAACCATTTAATAGGAATCTAGTAAAACTAGCTATATTTCTTACTTAGTGCTAAGCCTTTATAAGCTACTTCTTAAATTAGTTTAATAAAGACGGTAACTAAGTTATATATGCTTTAGGACGACTTAAAGGTAATATAGCCTAGTGGTTTTAACCTATATTAGAAGATATAACTACTAAACCAGAATATAAACTGCTATTATAAACTTTTTAGATTTATAAAAGCTATATGGCATTTAAGGAAGCCTTATAATAAGCCTTTGGATTAGTTAATAAGAAAAGCCAGGCAGAATAAAAAATTAAAATACTCTAATAGAATAAGTTAGCCTTAGAGTATAAAATAGAATTCCTCTAATTAGCCATTAAACTAGGATAAGACCAGGAACCTCTAATATTACTCTTCTTTAATAGACTTAAGGAATTAGTTTAAGCAGAACTTTATAAGGAAATAAGACCTAAGATACTAGTTAACTACATAAGATAAGCAGTTAAGATTAATAATATATAGTTTTAATAGAGAATCCGCTATAATTAAAATAATCAGGGATAATAAGGAAATAAACCATATTATAATACTAACCAAGGAAGAAAACAGAATAATAATACTTCTTATAGTATTAACTCTAGACTAATAACTATTAGAATAACTAAGAAAAATAAGTCTAAAATCACTTACTAGAACTGCAGTAAGAAGGGATATTATAATCTAGAATATAAGAACCTTATTAAAACTAACCAGAAATACAGACCAGTTCCCGAAAATAAGAGGATTAGCATAGTTAAGAAGGATAAAGAACTCCAAATAGCAATTAGAACCATTAATATAACCCAATTAGGATATAACCTATCTAATCTAAGGCTTACTACTAATATATATAATTTATTCCTTAGTAAGGAAGAAACCCTTAAAAAATATTACCTATACCTAGACCCTAAATAATAACCTATTCTAAGATATGCAGCTCTTATAGCAGATATTTATAAATAAAGTAAAAGCGAAAAATAGGCAAAGAAAAGAGTATATAATACAAAAAGACAAGAAAACCCTAAGTTTAAGAGAAAAGAAAGTAAATAATAAAAACAACAAAGACTAAAAGTAAAACAAGATATAAAAGTTAAACTTAAATAGGTACTAGTACCTAAACCAGAAATATAACTCTCTACCAAAGGAAAATCTATCTTTATAGTTAAAAAGAGAAAAAAAGTTAACCCTAACCTAGATAATAAACTTAATACCATAAGAAATAACTAAAAGCCCTACTTAACAGTAGATAAGATTCCTATCAGAGTCACACCAAAATAACTAAACTAATATATTAATAACCTAAACTATCTAAACTCCTATTAAATCTAGAGAGAAGTTAATGCCAGATATATTAGATATAAGGAAAATTAAATAGTCTAGAATATAGAAATAGTACCCTAATACGATGAATATAGAATTTATTTCTAGGATAATAAATATCAGAAGTATGCAGAACTTATAAGAGAATATGCAATTATAGAATAAGATAATAATATCTATATCTAAGTATATATAAAAGAAACACTAGAAGACCCTATAACACCAGAAGAATATATTTAAATTAAAAAAGATCTAAGAAGATACTTAAATTATCTAAACTATAAGTAGATATTATAGATATTATATATATAATACTACTGCCTATAATACTAGTAAAATAAAATAGTAAATAATTACTTCCTAGTATAAATTAATAAGTATT
>NW_022158763.1:4991-12500 GCF_000260195.1 Fusarium odoratissimum NRRL 54006
ATTAAGAATAAAAACCTTATATAATTATTAATACTATTAAATATTAAGTTATAAAGAGATATAGAGGATCTTAAGTAGTAAAACTAAAAGCTTATATTAAAATATAAAAATAAGCTTTAGCATATATCTAGAATTCCTAATATATCACCTAGTAGAGATAAAAAGTATAATAAGAAGTTAAGATTACTAAGGATAAAGTACTTAACTAGGAACTTAATTAAATTAACTAAGATATTACCTAATAGGAAGAAGAAGTATCTTAAGATAAATAAGATATTATCTAACAGCTAGATAAGTAATAACTATAAGAATACTTAGAAGAATTAGAATAAGAAAGAGGAAGACCCCTTACTAAAGAAGAAAAAGCAGATATTATCCTAGATTATAAAATAGGAAAAATAAAAGCTATATATTAATAATAACTTACTACCTAATATAAATATCCTAATAATATTAACTGCATTAGAAGTAAATATAATATAAACTACTTATAGGGAAAAGGCATATACTATCTATAATAAAGTAATAGATAGGCAAAAAAGCAGAGGAAAGTAAACTCCTAGAAAAAGCTCTAAGAATAACTATAAAAAGAAGTTAATAAACCTGCCTAAAATTAAAAGTTAGAATTAAGGATAAGTGGCTAAATACACTTATAGATAGTAGAGCTAATATAAATTTTATTTCCCCTAAAATGGTTAATAAACTAAGGCTATTATAGAGAAATAAGAAAGAGCCTTATATTATAAAAGATAGAGAAGGAGGCACCTATAGCTATAATAATAAAAGAATTACCTAAGAGATTAATTACCTTAAGGTATTTATAAATAGAAAAAACCAAGGTATTAACTTTAATATTATCCTAGTATAGAAATATAACTTAATACTTGGATTTCTATAGTTATAATATTATAATATATAAATTAACTAGAGAACTGGCCAGGTAGACTATAAAGACTACCCTTCAGATAAAGAAAACAATTTAGATAATAATAATATAAGATCTTAAACTTTAACTAATAAGACTAGTGAAAATAGGCCTAATAGAGCATTGCCTATTCTAAAAGGAATATGATATAAGTACCATAAAGGCAAGGTTAAATACATTAGGCAAATAATCACAACTCTCAAAGGTTAATTTAAACAATTAGACCAAGATATTAAGCAGATAAAATAAATTATCATAAAGGAATCTAATAAATAACTTAAGAATATACTACCAGAGTATTATATCTATAAGAAATTATTTTAAGAGGAATTAGATACTAAGTTACCTTAATACATAGACTATAATATTAAAATTATACTAAAAGATAAAAAGAACCTAAAATTCTTCCCTATTTATAACCTATCTCGAGATAAGCTTAATATGCTTAGAGAATGGTTAAATAATATACTATGAAAAGGATATATTAGACTATTTAAATCCTTAGTAGGATATCTAGTTATATTTATATTAAAACCTAACTTAAATAAGCTAAGACTTATAGTAGATTACCGATAACTTAATAAGATCATAGAAAAAGATAAGATACCACTACTACTTATTACTAAACTTAAGGACCGCCTGTTTGGCAAGAAATAGTTTATAGCACTTAATCTTAAATCTGCTTATAACCTTATTTGAATTAAAGAAGGCAATAAATAGAAAACAGCCTTTTAAATGAAATATAGACTATTTGAATATTTGGTTATGCCTTTTGGATTAATTAACGTATCTATAGTATTTTAATATATAATTATAAACATACTTTAAGAGCACCTTAATATCTTTATAGTCTGCTACCTGGATAATATCCTTATCTTCTCTAATATAGAAGAAGAGTATATAGAACATATCTATAAGGTTCTAAAAGTACTATAAGATGCTAATATGCTTATTAAACCTACTAAGAGTTATTTCTATTAGTCTTAAGTAACCTACTTAGGATATAAAATTTTATATAATAAAATTAGAATAGATAGGCAAAAGATTATAGTAGTTGCTAAATAGAAACTACTTATATTGGTAAAGAAAACCTAATCCTTCTTAGGATTTGCTAACTACTACTAATGGTTTATTAAAGACTTTAGTAAAATTACTATCCTTCTTACTAAGATTACTAAAAAGAATAAAAAATTCTAATAGAATAATAAGGCGTAACGAGCTTTTAAGCAGCTTAAAGCAGTTATTATAAGTAAACCCATTTTAGTTATATTTAACCCTAATTAGTAAGTTAAACTTAAGACTAATACTTCTAACTTTGCCCTAGGAGGATAAATAGGATAATAAGACGATAATAACATATTACACCCTATTACTTTCTATTCTTATAAGATATATAAAGTAGAACTTAACTACCCCATCTATAACAAAGAATTCCTAGTTATTATTAACTGCTTTAAGGAGTTTAAATACTACCTCAGAGGAAGTAAGCACCTAATAAAAGTCTTCACTAATTATAAAAATATAGCTTACTTTATAATAATATAAGAGCTAAACCAATAATAACTATACTATATAAAATATCTTTATAAATTCAACTTTATAATTACATACTGCAAAGGAACTAATAATAAATACATAGATGCCATTAGTTAAAGACCTAACTATAATACAGGCATAATTAAAACTAAGAAATAACTCCTAGAATTTAATTAGAAAGGGGAATACTAATTCACCTAACCTATTAAAATAATAGTAAGAATAGTCAGATAATAAGAACCCCTATTAGAACAAGGATGTAACTTCCTTTGCGAATTTCATTTATATCCCCTATATAGACATTAAGGCATTATAAAAATATAAAAATAACTTTAAGACTAAGGATATAAGTTTAGAAGAAAAGATATAAAAGATATTATTAAATAATATAACCTATGCTTAAGGATAAAAGCTTAGAGATATAAACCTTATAGATAACTATAACTACTACTAGTAGTATAATAACCTTAGGACTTAATTATAATAGACTTTATAACTAAGCTACCTTTATTAGAAGAACCCTTAACCAAAATCTTTTATAATAATATTATAGTTATTATAAATCAACTTATAAAATTCTCTTATTACCTACCCTATAGAGAAGTAATAAATGCAAAAGAACTTTCTTATATTTTTTACTAATATATTATTAGTATATACAGGTTACCTATAGAAATCCTTTCTAACAGAGGACCTATATTTGCAGCAATATTCTAGCAATCACTTATGGCACAACTTAGACTAAATTATCGACTTATAATAATATTTCAACCACAAGTCAATAAACAAACTAAATAAATAAATCAAGTACTTAAATAATACTTATAGTATTATATTAACTATAAATAAAATAATTAGGTTAAGAAACTACTAATAGCCTAACTTGCTTATAATACTGCATATAATAAAAGCATAAAGCTTATACTAGCTTATATTAACTTCGGATTTATACTAAATGCATACTATAATATATAATAAGAGAAATTAATTAACCTAGCTGCTATAATTAAAAGTAATAACCTTAAAAACCTATATAAAGAAATAAAAATAGAACTTAAATTTATTAGAAAACAAATAAAAAACTACTATAACCTAAAACAGTTAAAGGGATTAACCTTTTCGGAGGGGGATATAGTCTACCTAGCCATAAAAAACATTAAAATAGACTAACTAATACACAAATTAGACTATAAATTCATCGGACCCTATAAAGTACTATAAAAAATCTTAGAAAATAACTATAAACTAGATCTACTACTAAGAGTTAGATTTTATCTGATCTTTTATATTTTATTACTTGAATTAGCAGTAGATATAATATAAGTTAAAATAGGCAATAAACCACAAGAAATCTTAGGACTAAAAGTCTATAAAGTAGAAGCTATTAGAGATATATATAAGGTTAATAGTCAAAGAGAATACTTAATAAAATAGAAAGACTACCTAGAAAATGAAAATACATAGGAACTACTAAAACACCTTATTAATACCTAACAACTCCTAAAGAAGTTCTATTAGAAATAGCAGGATTAATAAAAGGAATATCTGCTAAAATAGAATTCTAGTTAATCAAATCTACAGCACTGTAAGATTAAGCTTTAGAAATAATTAATAACTCCGCCTAATTAATAGAAAAACCACCCTGCTCTTCCAAGGATTATATTCCATGAGAAAATAACTTATCACCCTGCTCCTTAAGATAACACTTTATCTTATAAACATAAGCAAGATGCGCCATAGCCTCTTCAAAAGCCTTTTTAGCTTTTTATTTATCTTCTTCTAACTTTTTATACTCTCTTATATTTTTTAAAACTACTAAAATCAGCATAAGAACCAATAGGGCAAGAAAAAGACTTACAAAAAGAAGCAACACCAGAACCATTATAAACCACTTTTACATCTATATAATTACTGCAATAATAGGATTATTTATCAATAGCCTTATATATAAGACTATAACAGAAGTAATAGGAATACGGCATAATAAAATTACTAAAATCATAGATATACTATGCAAAAGCACTAGACTTAGAAGTTTTTATGTATTTCTTCTTAGAAACCTGACCTAATATAATAATTAGCAAGATATACGCAAATAAAAATAAGTCTAAGTTGGTATTTATAAGTATAAACCAATAGAAACAGCAAGTAAGCATAGTCTTAGGGACAAGACCTAAGAGAGGGGAGAGATTATATTATAACCCTTGCGGTTATATTACATATACCCTATAAATTTCCCCATAAATCTCACCAATTATAACTAGACTAAACAGATCCTTCTCGGTTTATTTACTTTAACTAGTTATAATAGGACCAAAGTATTATAATAACGATCTAGGACTAAAAGGATGATATCTCGGTCCTTAACGGAAGTACCACTAAGTACCCTCATAATTAAGTATATATATATTCATTTAGTATTAGATAGAACTTAGCTTACTAGCTATTAATAAAACTTCTTTATATTAATTAAGCCTAATACGCATTAAATCTACTATTAAGAGACGTAATACTCCGATAAGCTTAATATCACGCCCTATGCAATCTGCTAATAATAAACCTAGCACGGCTTAGTTTAACATAGTTGGACTCTAACCGTCACAGGTAAGACTACCAAAGGGAAGAGATTATATTATAACCTTAGCAGTTATATTATATATACCCTATAATTTTCCCTATATAACTAACCAACCAGGGAAGGACTAATAGTTAAAGGACTAATAGCATTCTAGGACTATATTATTCTAGGACTAATAATAACCTTATATTATATTACTTTTATATAACTATTATTAGTATATATAAAATATATTTATTTACACTTTTATAGATTTTAACTTATTAATTATTAATAAAACTTCTTTATATTAATTAAGCTTAATATATATTAAATCTACTATTAAGAGATATAATACTTTAATAAGCTTAGTTACACGCCCTATGCAATCTGCTAATAATAAACCTAAGCATGGCTTAAGTTTAATATAATTAGACTCTAACTATTATAATAAGTTCTTATATTATGCCTTTTTAAGTAATATTATATTATAATTAAATACTAGCTTAGTAATAAGAGATAATTTTCCCTTAACCTTAACCTTTATATATTTTTATATTTATTTTTATATTAAGAAATTAAAGTAACTTTATTATATATATTTATTTTTTATTTTATTACCTATAAGATATTAGCTAGGCTATTATATATATTTAAATATAAGATTATTAGTTATTATTATAAGCTATATATTAAGGTATAATAGTATTTTATAAGTAATATCTTAATAGGGGTAAGTTTTAAATTAAATAAATAATTAAATATAATAGAGAAAATAAGATAAAAGGTATAAATAAAAAGTATAATAGCTTTAGTATTTATTACTTATTTAATTATATTTTATATTATGCTTTTATTTACTTTTTATATCCTTTTTTATTATTATTAATTTTTAATATATTTTAATTCTTATTTTTTAATTAGTACTTAAATTTAATAAAGATATTTATTATCCTCTTAACCCTGGCCCTACTTATAATACTAATCTTATAATATATTATACTTTTAAGTTTATTTATAATAAATTAAATAAAATATTATAAATAATAGTTTTATAAATAAATTTAAAATTCTTATAGTTTTTTAGTATTTATATTATATAAGTTTAATTTATATAATTTAAAGATTTTTTTAAAATTATTTTTAATATTAATAAATAAGCTTATATACTTAATATACTTATAATAAAGCTTTTAGCCTTTTTTTATATTTTTATTAATTATATTAATATAATCTAAAAGTAATTTTACTTATTTCTTTAAAATCCTAATTTTATCTTAAGTAATTTATAAGTTCTTTTTAATATATTCTAATATATTATTATATTAAGCACCTAAGCTTTTAAGCTTTTTCTTAAGCTTTTTAACTTTTTTTTTTAAGAACTTAAATAAATTAAACTAATTTCTCTTTTATTTTTATTAGTATTTATAAAGACCTTAATATTTTATTAAGAAGTCTTATATATACTAAGCTATTAATTATATTATAAGGTTAAAGCTTAGCTTAAAGTAATAAGTATTATTATATAAATATTACTTAGTATTATATAATATATTTTAAATAAGAGCTATTAATATATTATAATTAGGTTTTTAAATAAGTAAATTTATTTATATTAATTTTATATTTATAAATTTTATAAAATATAATACTAAGTAATTATAAAGTATTATATCTTTTAATAATTAAGTAATATATATTATACTTATTAATATATAAATACTTTATTAATAGCTAATAAGTTAAGTTTTACTTACTATTATATAAATATATATATATATTAATATATATATAAGTTAAATAAAGTTAATTTAACTTTATTTATTTTCTTTTATTTTATAAGTTAAATAATATATATTTAGCTTACTATAGGGTAGGTAGGTATTTATTAGAGAAAAATAATAGGATTTTTATTATATATATATTAAAATATATTAAGTTATAATAATTTAAAACCTAATTTAATATAGCTAGTAAGAGATAATTATATTTAAGCTTATAGTTAAATAAAATAATAAGAAAAAAAAAGCTAATAATATATAAATATTTACCCAAGTATTATTTAATTATATTTATCCTTAATTTATATTTCTCTTATTATATTATCTTATAGTCTAATCTAATTTATTATTAACTTATTAAGCTAGCCTTAATTTATTAACTTTTATAGTTTTTCCTTAAATACTAAAACCTTCTTTTCTTAATTTGCCTTTTCTTCTTTTTATTTACCCTCCTTTACCTTATAATAGCCCTTTATTCCTATAATATAATATTTATATTATTAATTTAACTAATTAAACTATATACCTTAACTCTATAAACTATGCCTAATATAAACTATTATTATTACCTAATATAATTCTATTAATAAAGACTTATTATTACCTTAATATACCTTAACCTTATTCTAAGTAATTAGCTAAGTCTTTTAATACCTTTATCTAGCCTATAATATATCTAATAATAAATATATTTTATATAATATTATAAA
>NW_022158763.1:12600-22927 GCF_000260195.1 Fusarium odoratissimum NRRL 54006
TTATAAATAAATATCTTATTTTATTATCTTACTTTATTACCTTTGGCTTTACTTTATTTATTATTAAATAGGTAATTTAACTTTAAAAAAATATAAATATTTAAACCTAAGGGTAAGTATAAAATTAAATATTATAAAATTATTATTATTATTATTAACTTATATTAAATATTAATATAATAAAAAGGCTTTAAAAACTTATAATTTTACCTATAGCCTTATTAAATCTTATTAGCTTTCTGTTAATAATACCTACTACTAATACTAATTATTAATAAAACTTATTTATATAAAAGTATTATTACTAAAAAGGAGAACCTAATACTCCCTGGTTTATATAAGTATATAAGCTTACTCTCCAAGAAAGACTTAGGATCTACTCTTAATATAAGGGCGGAATTATTTAATCCACAGGGTCACACTAGATTAGTCTAAAAGGGGCTGGGTTAATCCCTTAAGAAAGGATGGCGCATTGCAGAAACATCTTAGCACCGAAAACCATCGGGTCCAATCAGGCGTCCAGATACCAGCCGCACATTCTTAGTACGGGGGTAAACCTCCGACATGAAGAGAAGTATGAAAACTGACCAGCAATATCTTTGAGACAAACTTGCCCTCCTTAATCGAGGTCATTGTAATAACCGACAGATCTTAAGTAAGCAAAAATGTCTTGGCCCCAGATAACTCGAAAGGGAAGTGCATACGAGACAGTGAGAAGCTGGCCTGCACAGTGAGCTGTACAATGCAATACAGAACCCTTGTCAAGCGTCACGCGACAGCGCCATGTCTTATCTCTAGTCGCGCAGGCATATCTAATAGGCCAGGCGCTGGCCTGCATTCTTATTTCAGCTTTGATGGTTCCCAGGCTAACTTTATACAGGCTAGGCTTGACCAATCAAATCTTTGCTGTCTGAAGCTTCCTCCACTACAGTACCCCTGAGGGCTGGACCGTGCTACGAGGAGCTTCAAAAAGCAACTGCCACTTCCAGGCTGCGGTTAAGCGTCAGGGCTACATATTTGTCTCTGGTCAGCTCGACGGTCTAACCAAGACAGCTCAGTAGATCAATCGGTAGTGCCACAATCATTCCAGTTCTTGAATAGAAATGTCTCTGTAATAAAGCAAAAAGACGTTGACGTGCCAACTGTAAAACCCTTGCATTATCCAAGCATCTGTCTTGTCAAGCGTCTCCGCTTCTAGTCAGGGCCTTGGGTGCCACCCTCATTTAATGAAGCTTCGGTCCAGCCCATCTTGGCAAATGCTTATCTCTAAGCTTATTTCATGTCTCAATAGTCTGAACGCTAGTCCCCCGCCATGGTGAGAGTCCAATCACCATCATTAAGTATTGGTATCCTTTGAGGAATTTTATTACCCTTTCTGATGAGTGGCGTTGTACTCCTTGGATATATAACCTGGCTCCATTACCCCGCGTTGTGCATCCATTGTCCCTCTTAACTCTACATCCATACCCTAAAGCGTGGTCAGCTGTTTTCTTCCAGTCACATTTGGAGATCTTCACCAAAATGTCTGATGCTGGTGGCGACCACGAGTCGCAGTCCAAGCCCAATACCATGTCCCAGGTCAGAGGGCGCATATCAGGTCCAAACCACCACACTTCCCCGCCTTCTCCTTCCGTCAATGCCACCCACCAACCCATACCCGGCGATGGGGAAGATGACCTCAACTACTTCAGTGGCCCTCGGGATCTTCAACGACACTCCAAATGGCCCCTTATCCTGCAGCTACACGGCTCCATCATGCCGTCGCTGATCCTCCCGCTTTTGCTCGTTGCCTGTTGGGCAACCGCCATTACCGTCATCTCCAAAAAAATCCATGATTTAAGTGTCAACTCTGTTCTTCTTACCATTCTTGGTTTTGTAGTTGGTCTAAGCCTTTCGTTCCGGTCATCTACTGCCTACGAACGCTATGCTGAGGGCCGTCGATACTGGGGAACGTTAGCTACTGCGTCTCAGACCCTTGGCCGTGTTATCTGGATCCATGCTGATGACAGCGGTGCTGGCAACCAAGACCCCCGTGAGATTCTGATCAAGAAGCTTGGGGCATTGAAGCTTATCGCCGGTTATGCCGTTGCCCTTAAACACACCCTCCGTTTCGAACACTGTGCCAGTCAACCAGACATGCAACCATACATTGGACACCTGGCTACGTTCGCTGGAAGGACAACCGCACCGACGAAGCGGGCCACAACCTTTGGCAGGTTTGCCGGCCACTATCTTGGTCTCTCCTTCGCTCAAAGCGATCCTCGGAAGCATCTCAAGAGAGCTGAAGAGCATCAAGGAAACCTTCCTCTAGAGATTTTGAACCACTTGGCGATAGCTCTTGACTCTATTATCGCCAACAAACAATTACCAGTGTCTATTCACCAGACCATCGCTTACAACCATCTCACCACTCTCAATGATGTCGCTGTCGGTTGTGATCGTGTCCTGAACACCCCTTTGCCTGTCGCATATACCATTGCTATCAGTCAGATTACGTTTGTGTATGTCATGCTATTGCCATTCCAGCTGACTGGTCCACTTGGTTGGATTGCTATCCCGGCTACTATTACGGCGGCCTATATCATCTTTGGCTTGTTGTTCATCGGCCAAGAGATTGAAAACCCCTTTGGTCATGATGTCAATGATCTGCCGCTTGACGTCTTCTGTGAACAGATTGCAAACGATCTAGACATCACTGCCTCCTTTGATCGACGGGCATCTGATCACTTCCTGCTCGGAGGAACGCCGCTACACCCTGTCAGTTCTGCTGTGGGCCACACTTGGATGGAGTACAGTGAGGAAAAGCTTAGAGAGTCTATTAGAAACAAACCTCATGTTCTCTTCAATTGGCGACGCCAGGGCGGACCTAGGCCATCTCCTAGAGATAGCCAGACTAAGGAAACGGATAGAGACATGGTTTGACATGGAATTATGCCAAAAAGGATAGGGAACATGTAATAGTGTGCTTGGTATTATGAGAAGAACGTTGTATTGCACAGAGTCCTTTTAACAAGCCTTTTACAAAGGTAGCTGCTTGCTTAGGAGGGTAGCAGAATATCAAATTCTTAAGGTAGTTATTAAAAAGGAAATAGGTGTTAAGAGGAATTTTATCACTGTAAGAGGTATAGAAAATCAGGCAGTTATTGTCCTTCTTTTTAAACTATTATCTTAATACCTAACCTAACTCTCGCGAATTATATATAGTATATAGGGGTAAATAGACTGCCCTATAAAAGGTAAATAAAAGGGTGAGCTATTAGCGCCACACTAAAGTATTATATAATAAAACTTAAATAAGTCTATTTACTATTATAATTACTAATAGGATTATAATAGATTATAGTAAAAGGATGTAATATCCTTTACTATAGTATATAATTGCTTTAAATTACTTATTATAGTAATTACATAAGATAAAATAAGATTAATAAGTACCCATTAGCTCGAGCCAGGGGGGGGGGGGGCCAACTAAGCAAGCTTAATTAGGCATAAAACCCTAAGATATGCATAAAACCCTGAGACAGCCCTATATAGCCGGCTATTGCAATTTTTTAATTTTCCTTACCTAAAATTAAGATTTTAAAGATATTAATTAGTAAATAGGCTATTTAAATTTATTATATACTTATCTATAAATCTTAGGGCTACTTAGGCTATTATTTCTTTATGCCTATAGCTTTAAAATAGCTACTCTTATAATACTACCTAACCTTTAAGCCTTTATTAGGCTAAGGAGCATTTTCGCGGCTCTAAGAAGGTAATTATTACTTATATTATAAAGAAGCTTAAAGCTGTAAATAGCCTTAATATTAAAGATCTCCCTAATAACTAAGGAGGGCAGCTAAGGCTATTAATAGATAAGGAAAATAAAGCTATTATAGCTTTTATTATATAAATATAAAAGTTAGGTTTACCTGCCTTTAAATATAAATTTAAAGATATAATAAATATATTATAATACTACTAAGATCCTAAGGTAAAGGTAGTAAGTAGAATATAATATAAGCGATTTTATAATAATTATTTAAAGCTTAATAAATTAATTCTTAAGGCTAAGAAAGCTTTTTATATAGAATATAAAGAAGTAGGTATTAAGGAGATTAAGTAGTAGTTTTAGCGCCTTACTAAGGTTATTATTAACTATAAAATTAATACCTTTAAGTATTAAAATATTAACTAAGTTAGAGTTAAAGTAGGAATTTTATAAGAGTATATAAAATGCCTTATTATATATATATAAAAGAAGGTAGTTATAGAGGTTTTCTCTCTTACTAATTAAAAAAACTATATAATTATTAGTATAAATAATACTATAAGTAATATAACTCCTCTATAGCTAATCTTTAATAGCTTTTTAATACTAAAGTAGGCTTAGATTAAGGGTAATTCTTAGATATAATTTATATAATTAGATATAGCCTTTTCTAATACTAAGATAATACTATAATAGGTAAAGCACTTTAATAGATATTCCTAAGAGAAGTTAATTACTATTTAATACTATAGGCTTAATTTTAAGTAGTATTTTAGCTATAATAAGTACTTATAATAACCTTAGAATGCCTTTATAAAATATAACCTTCCTCTAAATACCTAAGATATTAATAATAAAGGTCTTATATAAAGGCTGCTTATTATTAACAGCTTCTTAGGTTATAACTCCTTTGCCTTTTAAAAATACTATATAAAATTTAATATCCTTATTGCCTTCTTACTACTATATTTAATATATATCCTTTAGCCTATAGATATAGGTATATTTTAATATTTAAAGAATATATATTAGAGAAAGCTTTATAAGGCATTAAGGAAGGGAAAGCTAACCTTTAACCGCTATAACTTTATAGGAGCTTTTTAAGTAAAAGGCTTATAGCTTAACCTTCTTAGAAAAGCTCCTCTTTTTATATATTAATATTAATTTTTTAGGAGATCTTTAATAAAGGCTTTATATAAGCTTATATTATCTTAGGCTTTAAAAAGTCAGGGATTTTCTTACCTTTAGACTAGCTAATAGTTAAATATCTCCTTAGGAAGAAGCTATAAATAAAAAAGATTATTAATTTAGCTTTTTTCTTACTTCTGCTATTAGAAGTAAGGTTTATAATTATATCTATAACTATATAATGCCTTAGGGACTAATATTATAATATCCTTAGTTCCCTAATATATTAAGGACTTATATATATTTAAAATATTATTAATAAGGCTATTTTACTTAAAAAACACCTTATAAAAAATATTAATAATTATTATATATATATTAAGAAAAGGTATTATAAGAAAAAGTAAGAAAAATATACTTAAAGAGCTTCTAATTATATTAATATTATTTCTATATAAGAGCTTTATAAGTAATAAGATAAATATATTATAAAAAGTCAAAAGAAGAGTATTTAATCCGAGATATAATAGTAATAATCTTAGCTTATTAAGGAGCTTAAGGTATTAAAATAAAAATAATAAGATAATAGAGAAGTCATAGTTAAAGGTATTATAAAAAAGCTATAATTTAAGAAATAGTTAAAAGTTATAAGGAAAAAGAATAACTATTTATCTATAAATATATAGCAGTTTATTATAATTAAAGCCCTTAATAAAGTTACTAATAGGTTTATAATAGATATATAATACCCTTCTAACCTTTATAAGTCTATTTATAATATAGCCTTTATAATAAAGCCTCTTAAGGTAGTAAATTTTTCCCTCCTCCCTTATAATAATAATTCTATTACTTTTTACCTTATAAGGCCTAATAAAATACTATGCCTTAGTGATTTTAGCTCTAATAGTAAAGTTATAATGCCCTTATTACCGCCCTACTTACCTAATTATAAGTTATCTTCTTAGTTATTATTGCCCTTAGCCCCCTTAATGCCTTGCCCTTTATAATACTAAATATAGTATTATTAGTCCCTTTAAGACCTTATATAAAGGGAAAGGTAGCTTATAGAGCCTATAGTTATAAGGGAAAAGGAATAAAATACCTCCTATTTTAGTAGGGAAATTATTCCTTAAATTAGGCCTAGTTAAATACTATTATAATTATATCCCCCCTTTAGCTATAATTAATAGTTAATTTAATATTATAAGAAGCTTTAAACTAGGCCTTTTTATTATTTTTAGCTAATTATAATATTATATAAATATTAGGCTATTAAAAATATTAATTTCGCCACCTAAAATCCAACCAGGCCGATATCTTAGTGTTACGATTCGTGCCCGTAACAGCGCTGTAAGGCTTCTATAAGGTAGCTGTAGCACACCCATGATTGCTTACATAGCGATTATGGCCCGATCTTTTGCCCTGTGGTTTAACGGCTTGTGCAACCGTTACACTTAGGGTTTTATACATATCTCAGGGTTTTATACCTAATTAAGCTTACTTAGTTAGCCCCCCCCTGGCTTAAGCTAATAGGTATATTATAAGGATAAAGATTAAAGTAGTATAATTTAATAAAGCCTAATTATACTAAAGGGTTTTATTATAATCCTAGTAGTTATATTATATATACCTTATAAATTTCTCTACTTAACCTAGTAACTAAGAAAGGATTAATACTTATAGGACTAATAGTATTTTAGGACTATATTATTCTAGGATTAATAATAACCTTATAATTATATTATTCTTATAGAATTATACTTAGTATATAAATTATATTTATTAATACTTTTATAAATTCTAGCTTATTAGCTATTAATAAAACTTCTTTATATTAATTAAGCCTAATATATATTAAATTTACTATTAAGATATATAATACTTTAATAAGCTTAGTTATATGCCTTATATAATCTGCTAATAATAAACCTAATATAGCTTAGTTTAATATAGTTAGACTTTAATTATTATATATTAATAGCTTTTATTTAAATTATATTATATAATACTAAGTAATATAAATATAATAGCTACTTATATTAACCCTGCTTAGTAATTTAATATAGTTAGACTTTAATTATTATATATTAATAGCTTTTATTTAAATTATATTATATAATACTAAGTAATATAAATATAATAGCTGCTTATATTAACCCTGCCTAGTAGTATATTATACCTTATATTACTTTAGTACTTATTAATAATAACTAAGATATAAATAATAATTCTAAGAGTAATATTAACTCTAATATTACCTAGCTTTATTAGTAAATAACTAATATAATAACTAAAATAAATAACCTTAGATAAGCCCTTATTAAAGCTATTATACTTTAGGCCTAATAGGCTACTAATTATTAAAATACTATTTAGGAAATATATAACCTTATTATTATTATAGTAAGTAAAAAAGAAATAAGAGAAATCCTTAAACCTAATATATCTAAATTATTTAATAAAAACCCTATTAAATTAGCTACTTTCCTTACCTAATACTAAGCCTATATAAGTTACTTCCTAAACTAGTTTATAAATAATAATAATAGAATTATATATACTTTAAGATACCTTAGAGGTAATACTACCTAATAGTTTTAGCTTATATTAAAAGAAATTACTATTATATTAGAAGATAAATTATTACCTTAAACCTTTTAAATTTATAATAATTATATTAAGTTTAAAAAAGCCTTATAATAAGTATTTAAGTTAGTTAATAAAAAAAGCTAAGTAAAAAGGAAAATTAAAATACTTTAATAAATTAAGTTAGCCTTAAAGTATAAAACTAAGTTCTTTTAGTTAGCCACTAAGCTAAGATAGGACTAGGAATTACTTATATTATTTTTTTTTAATAGGCTTAAAGAAATAGTTTAAGTAAAACTTTATAAAAAGGCTAGGCTAAGGATATTAGTTAATTATATTAAAAGAGCTATTAAAATTAATAATATATAATTTTAATAGAGAATTTATTATAACTAAAATAACTAGGGATAATAAGGGAATAAACTATATAATAATACTAATTAAGGGAAAAAATAAAATAATAATATATCCTATAGCACTAATATAGGACTAATAATTATTAAAATAACTAAAAAAGATAAGTCTAAAATTACTTATTAGAATTATAATAAGAAGGGATATTATAACCTAGAATATAAGAACCTTATTAAAACTAATTAGAAGTATAAACTAATTCCTAAAAATAAGAAAGTTAATACTATTAAAAGAGATAATAAACCTTAGATAGTAACTAAAAGTATTAATATAACTAAATTAGGATATAACCTATTTAACCTAGGACTTAATACTAATATATATAACCTATTTCTTAGTAAGGAAGAAACTCTTAAAAAATACTATTAAAATTTAAAACTAAAATAATAACTTATTCTAAGATATATAGCCCTTATAGTAATAATTTATATATAAAGTAAAAGTAAAAAGCAGGTAAAGAAAAAAGTATATAATATAAAAAGATAAAAAGACCTTAAGTTTAAAAGAAAAAAAAGTAAATAATAAAAATAACAGAGAGAAAAAATAAAGTAAAATAAAGACATTAAACTTAAATAAGTATTAGTACCTAAAATAGATATATAATACCATACTAAAGGAAAATCTATTTTTATAATTAAAAAAGGAAAAGAAGTTAACCTTAACTTAAATAATAAACTAAGTACTAAGAAAACTAATTAGAAGATTAATAATATTCTTATTAAAATAACCTTATAATAATTAAATTAATATATTAATAACCCTAATTACTTAGAATCTTATAAGGTCTAAAGAGAATTTAATACTAAGAAACTTAAGAATAAAAAAGAAAAGATAATTTAAAATACTCTTATTATATTATAATATAATAAGTTTAACTAATAATTTTAAAATAATAAATACTAGAAATATATAGAACTTACTAAAGAATAAGCTATTATAAAATAAGATAATAGTATTTATATTAAAGCCTATATAAAAGAAATACTAAAAGACCTTATAATACCTAAAGAATATATCAAGGTTAAAAGAGATTTAAGAAAATACCTAAATTATTTAAATTATAAGTAGATATTATAGATATTATATATATAATACTATTATTTAAGATACTAATAAGATAAAATAATAAATAACTACTTCTTAGTATAAGTCCTAGAATATTAAGAATAAAGACTTTACTTAATTATTAATATAATAAGATACTAAGTTATAAGGAGATATAAAGGATCTTAAGTAGTAAAACTAAAAGCTTATATTAAAATATAAAAGTAAGCTTTAGTATATATTTAAAACTCTTAATATATTACCTAGTAGAGATAAAAGGTATAATAAGAAATTAAGATTATTAAAGATAAAATACTTAATTAAAGACTTAGCTAAATTAATTAAAATATTACCTAATAGGAAGAAGAAGTATCTTAAGATAAATAAGATATTATCTAATAGCTAGATAAGTAATAACTATAAGAATAATTAAAAGAATTTAAATAGGAAAAAGGAAAACCCCTTATTAAAAAAGAAAAAGTAGATATTATCTTAGATTATAAAGTAAGAAAGATAAAAGCTATATATTAATAATAACTTACTACCTAATATAAATATCTTAATAATATTAATTATATTAAAAGTAAATATAATATAAATTATCTATAAGGAAAAGGTATATACTATTTATAATAAAGTAATAAATAGGCAAAAAAGCAGGGGAAAATAAACTCCTAGAAAAGGCTTTAAGAATAACTATAAAAGGAAGTTAATAAACCTGCCTAGAATTAAAAGTTAGAATTAAAAATAAGTAGTTAAATGCACTTATAAATAGTAAAGCTAATATAAATTATATTTCCCCTAATATAGTAAATAATCTAAGGCTATTATAAAGACCTAAGAAAAAACCTTATATTATAAGGGATAAAGAAGGAAGGATTTATAGATATAATAATAAATAAATAATTAAAGAAATTAATTACCTTAAAGTATTTATAAATAGAAAAAACTAAGGGATTAATTTTAATATTATTCTTATTAATAAGTATAATATAATACTTAGATACCTATAGCTATTATATTATAACTTATAATTTAATTAGAGAACTAGCTAGGTAGATTATAAAGACTACCCTTTAAATAATAAAAATAATTTAAATAATAATAATATAAGATCTTAAACTTTAACTAATAAAAGTAATAAAGATTAATATAATAAAATATTACTTATTCTAAAAGGAATATAATATAAGTATTATAAAGGTAAGGTTAAATATATTAAATAAATAATTATAACTCTTAAAGGATAGTTTAAATAATAAGACTAAGATATTAAAATAATAAAATAAATTACTATAAAGGAATCTAATAAATAACTTAAGAATATACCCTTAGAGTATTATACCTATAAAAAACTATTTTAAGAGGAATTAAATATAAAGTTACCTTAATATATAAATT
>NW_022158764.1:0-6424 GCF_000260195.1 Fusarium odoratissimum NRRL 54006
TTATAGTCTTTAAATAAAGCTAGAATACTTCTTGCCCTTTAGGCCCTTTAAAATAACCTAAAACTAAGTCTATAATAGGCTGCAACTAACTATAAGGTGCCCTTTAAGACCTTATATCGCCGCTATTATGGCATTTAGTTATAATATAATTCTATCCTAAAATTGCAAAGACTATCTAATCTAAAGGAGTAGATAATAGTCTAATTTATCCTTGACCTAGATTTATAAGGATTTCCCTTATAATTATATTTTATAAAAGAAATAGCTAATTCTCTGCTTACTAATTATAATATATTACCTATTAATAAGTATTAGGCTTATAACTTTATAAAGTAATAATTAGAGCTAAAGATATATTTATTTTAAAGATATAACTATTAGAAAGCTAAATATAAAGATTTAATTATTATTTACGGCTAGTTTTGGCTTATATAGAATATAATTATAAAGTATAATATTTAATTAGATAATATTTAGAATTTTAATAAGACTGGCTTTATAATAGGCCTTATTATGGCCAGAATAGCTATTATAGGTTTAGAAATATAAAAAAGGCTAAAATTAATATAGCCTAGAAACCAGGAATAAATTACTATAATCTAGGCAATTAATATAGAAGGTTAATTAATTATGCCGTTTATTATTAGTATAGGCTAATATTACCTTACTAATTAATACTAAGAATATAACCTCCTAGGTAATTAGGTTATTATAATAAGCTAAAATAGGTAGATAAATAATAAGCTAGGTCTTAAGTAGCTAAAGCACTTTAATAAATCTATAACTAACTAATTAACTAGTCCTTATTATCTCTTAATCCTTAATAGTTATAAAAGCCACTACTTAGCCGATTTTAAGAGATATTACTAAGATTATAAGATTATTATACTTTATATACTTACTTATATATCTTATTTACTTTAGCCTCTTAATATTAGGTGTTTTATAATACTAAAAAAGGCTTATAATTAAGAAATAAAGTATCTAATTAGATACTTTATAACTTATATTTCTAAGACTAAGTTTTTTTCTGCCTTTTATATTATATTTAAAGCTACTTTTATAGAAAGTAATATCTAGGGGGGTTTTAGAGGAGCTAGGCTTACTCCTCTTAACCTAGAAATTATAATCTTAAAGCTTAATATATAGCTATAAACCCTAATGCCTCCTAAGGAGGCTACTTAACTATTAATACTATAGGCTTTAAAGACCCTAAAGATAATTATTAAGGCCTAATCTTAATCTAAATACCTTAAAAGGCAAATTAAAAGGTATTATAATAGCTTCCTAGAGTCTATTATTAAAGCTTTAAAGTTAGCTACTAAGGTAATAAAGGCAGTTATATATAAGGTTACTTTATTAAGGGCTAAGCTTTATAATCTTTAAGATATAAATAAGATACTAAGCTAGTGCTATAAGGTAAAAAAGACTAAATTATAGAAAGGAGAGACTATAATTATATAGGAAGTATTATAAGTAATTAATTAGATAGATATTAATATATAAGTAATAGCCAAATTATTAAGAAGTAGTAGTTAAGGAAGGTCAGAGCGACTAGGTAGTTAGCGCTATAGTATATGCAGTAAGGGCAGTTATAATGCCAGAACTTATTAGGTAGTTCTTAAGTTATCTAGGGAGGAATTTAGCAAGTAAAAGCTAGCCTTTTTAAACTACAGCTTAAGCTTTCGAGCTATAGGTTAAAAAGGTTAAGGAAAGTAACCTACTTACTTAGATAACCTACTTACTTATTAACCATATTATTAGTAATATATAAAATATATTTATTAGCACTTTTATAGAACTTAGCTTATTAGCTATTAATAATAATTCTTTATATTAATAAGCCTAATATATATTACCTAATTATTAAGAGATATAATACTTTATATTACTTAGTATTATATCTTATATAATCTGTAAATATAAACCTAATATAAACTAGTTTACCTATTTAAAAATCTAATTATTATATATTAATAGCTCTTATTTAAAATATATTATATAATATTAAGTAATATTTATATAATAATACCTATTACTTTAAGCTGCCTTTTAATTATAAGATATACTTAATATATTATACCTTCTAAGGAAATATAACCTCTTATAAAAGAGCTATAAGAGGTCTTAATAAAAATAAATAAGAAAGAAGAAATATTAAGCCTTCTTATTTATTTAAGTTCTTATAAGGATAAAGTTAAAAAGCTTAAAAATAAACTTTATAACCTAGGAGAATAATATAATATCTTCTTAAATAATACTAAGAATAATATTAAGATTATATAAAATAGGATTAAGGCTTTAAAGAAGAAAGTAATTAACCTTACTAAGATTATAAAGTTACTTAGGAAAATAGCTAAAAATAGTTAAAAGCTATATAAGGAATATATTAAATATACCTAAGCCCTTATTATTATTAAAAAAAACCTTAGAGAAATCCTTTAACCCTACTAGCCTAATTTATTTAATAGTAATATTAATAAATTATAAGGATTCCTTATTAGCCTTTAGAGCTACTAAATATACTACTTAATTTAATTTATAATTAAAGAACTAAGAGTATAATATAATATAAGATTCCTTAAAAATAAAATACTATAAATAATAAAACCTATTATTTATAATTATATTAATAATTTATTTAATAAATAATAATAAATAACTAATTATATCTATAAGAAATATAAATACTTTAAATTTAAACTTAGAAATATATTTAAAATTATAAATAAAAAACAAATAGTAAAAATAAGGATTTAATAACTTAAATAAAGAGGATTTACTATAGATTACTTTATAAAATACTATTACTAGGTAGTAAAGCTAAATTAAGGTAAAAAAGCTTATATAATATAGGTATACTTAAGACTTAAATCTAAAGTTAAAGATATTATAATAAATATTAGACCTAAACCTAAGAATTTAAGTAAATTTACTAATATTATTATAGAAATTAATAACTAATAATATAAATAATATAAGGAAAAATAAACTAAAAAGCATAAAGGGTTATATAACCCCTAGTAAAATATAAAATAATAAAATATTAACCAGGAAAGAAAGAGGCATATTAATATATAATATAATACTAAGCTAAGACCTATAATACTTAAAGTAATATAATAAGATTATAATAGAAAATCTTATAATATATTTAAAGTTAAATATTATAATTATAATTAGTTTAAATATATTACTAGTAAATACCCTTAGCTAAGAAAGGCTAAAGACCTTAACTAAGATAAATAAATACTAAGAGTAATTAATAAATAAGAACCTTAAATAGCTATATAAACCTAAATATTAGGAATAATATAAAGCCTATATAATATAATAGATTTATATAAAAACTATATATTAAAATATAATTAGTATTTATACCTAGATAATTTAATTTAAGAACTATAAGATAAATTCCTAATAGAAGAGGATATTAAAGTAAGAAATATCTTATAAATTCTTATATTATATAAAGAAAAATTAAATATATATTATAAGGAAGTATAAAAAGACCTAGCCTATAAGGATAAAAAATAAAGAAAATAATAAGAAATTAATAAGAGAAGAAGGAAGAAAGCCTAGAAAAATAAAATAAAAGAAGCACCTACTAAGATATTAAGTATAATAAGAGAATAAAAACTCTTAAAGTAAAAAACTAAAGTATATCTAGAAGGTTTATAAGAAAGAGAAATTACCTCTAATAAGAGTAAGTAAGCTAAAATACTTAAATAAGTAGATAATATCCTAGTTAAAGTTACCCTTTAAGATATAAAAAAAGTAATAAAGAAAGAATATAAAGCCAGAGATAAGTTTTATATATAAAAGTACTATAAATCCTAAAGTATAAGGTATAAGAGAGAAGTAATATAAGTAATTATATAATACCTTTATAAAGAAGATAAATATATTAAATAAAAATAAAAATAACCTTATAAAGTACTATTTAATAAGAAAGGCCTTAGGATTTAGATATTTAATAAGAAATAATATATATAAGGCACTAAGGAATATAGAAATACTAATAAATTAAAAGTATTATATATTTATATTTATTATATAAGTAATATAATAAACCTATTATATAAAAAACCTAAGTTTAATATAAATAATAATATAAGGATATTTCTAACTTATTTATGTTACGACCCCGCGGTTACGTCACGTGTACCCCACTTTTTTCAACCTATCAGTAAGTAATCTAAGAACGATCACGCCCTCGACCATGATCGCCTAAGAAAGATCACAAAGCAAACTATAATCCCTTTATTTCAATTATAACCCTAACTATAATCGCCAACAGATCACTTTAATATATAAAACACATTTATTTACACTTTCATAGATTCAAGCTTACCAGCTATTAATAAAACTTCTTTATATTAATTAAGCCTAATATATATTAAATCTACTATTAAGAGATATAACACTCTAATAAGCTTAGCATCATGCCCTACGTAATCTGCCAATAATAAACCTAGCACGGCTTAGTTTAATATAATTAGACCCTAACCATTACACGTTAATAGCTTTTATTTAGACTATACCGCATAACACTAAGCAATATAAACGCAATAGCTGCCCATATTAACCCTACCCAGTAATATACTATACCCTATACTGCCCTAGCACCTATTAATATTAATTAGGATATAAATAATAACTCTAAGAGTAGCACTAACTCTAATATTACCTAGCTTTATTAGCAGATAACTAATATAATAACTAAAATAGATAACCTTAGATAAGCCCTCGCTAAAGCCGCCGCACTCTAGGCCTAGCAGGCTACTAACTATCAGAATATAATACAAGAAATACACCACCTTACTGCCACCGCCGCAAGCAAAAAAAAAGCAAGAGAAATCCTCAAACCTAACACACCTAAACCATTTAATAGAAACCTAGTAAAACTAGCTATATTCCTTACCTAGTGCCAAGCCTTTATAAGCTACTTTCTAAACCAGTTTAATAAAGATAGCAACCAAGTTATATACGCCTTAGGATAACTCAAGGGCAATACAGCCCAGTAGTTTTAACCTATATTAAAAGATATAACCACTAAACCAGAATATAAACTGCTACTATGAACTTTTCAAATATATAAAAGTTATATAGCATTTAAAGAGGCCTTATAATAAGCCTTTAGATTAGTTAATAAGAAAAGCCAGGCAGAACGAAAAATCAAAATACTCCGATAAACCAAGTCAGCCTCTAAATACAGAACTAAGTTCCTCTAGCTAGCCATTAAGCTAAGATAGGATTAAGAACCCCTAATATTACTCTTCTTTAACAGACTCAAAGAATTAATCTAAGCAAAACTCTATAAAGAGATAAGACCTAAAATATTAATCAACTATATAAGACAAGCTATTAAAATTAATAATATATAGTTCTAATAGAGAGTTTGCTACAGTTAAAATAACCAGGGATAATAAGGAAATAAACCATATTATAACGCTAACCAAGGGAAGAAATAAAATAATAACACTTCTTATAGCACCGACTCTAAACTAATAACTATTAGAATAACTAAGAAAGATAAATCTAAAATCACTTACTAGAACTGCAGCAAGAAAGAATATTATAATTTAAAATATAAGAACCCTATTAAGATTAACCAGAAGTATAGACTAGTCCTAGAAAATAAGAGGATTAGTATAATTAAGAAGAATAAAAAACCCTAAATAGTAATTAGAACTATTAATATAACCTATAAAAACAGCTATAATATAACTAAATCTATAAGATATATTAGAAACTTTAATCTATCCCTTAACATTTAAGATCTATTCCTTAGCAAGGAAGAAACCCTTAAGAAATACTACCTATATCTAGACCTAGAATAACAACCTATCTTAGGACACACAGCTCTTATAGCAGATATTTATAAGCAAAGTAAAAGTAAAAAATAAGCAAAGAAAAAAGCATATAATACAAAAAGATAAGAGAACCCTAAGTTTAAAAGGAAGGAAAGTAAATAATAAAAATAATAAAGACTAAAAGCAAAATAAGATGCAGAAGTTAAACTTAAATAAGCACTAGTACCTAAACCAGAAATATAATACCCCATTAAAGGAAAATCTATATTTATAATCAAAAAGGGAAAAGAAGTTAACCCTAACCTAAATAATAAACTAAGTATTATAAAAAGTAGCCAAAGAACCTACTTAATAGTAAACGAAATCCCTATCAGAGTTACCCTGAAATAACCAAACTAATATATTAATAACCTAAACTACCTAGAATCTTGCTAAGTCCAGAGAGAATTTAATACTAAACGTATTAAATATAAGGAAAATAAAATAATCTAAAATATAAAAATTATACTATAATATAATAAATACAAAGCCTATTTCTAGAATAATAAATACCAGAAGTATATAGAACTTATAAGAGAATATATAATTATAAAATAAAATAATAATAT
>NW_022158764.1:6524-22435 GCF_000260195.1 Fusarium odoratissimum NRRL 54006
TATATAATACTACTGCCTATAATACTAGTAAGATAAAATAGCAAATAATTACTTCCTAGTATAAATTAATAAGCATTAAGAATAAAAACTATATATAATTATTAATACAGTTAGATATTAAGTTACTAAGAAATATAAAGGATTATAAGTAGTAAAATTAGAGGCTTATACTAAAATATAAGAATAAGCTCTAATATATATCTAAAACTCCTAATATATTATATAATAAAGATAAAAGATATAATAAGAAGTTAAAATCACTAAGGATAAAGCACTTAACTAAGAACTTAATTAAATTAATTAAAATATTATATAATAAGAAGAAAAAGTATCTTAAGATAAATAAGATACTATCTAATAGCTAGATAAGTAATAATTATAAGAATGCTTAGAAGAATTAGAATAAGAAAGAGAAAGACCTCTTATTAAAGAAGAAAAAGTAAATATTATTCTAGACTATAAAGTAAGAAAAATAGAAGCTATATACTAATAATAACTTATTACTTAATATAAATATCCTAATAATATTAACTATACTAGAAGTAAATATAGTATAAACTACCTATAGGGAAAAGGCATATACTATCTATAATAGAGCAGCAGATAGATAAAAAAGCAGAGGAAAATAAACTCCTAGAAAAAGCTCTAAGAATAACTATAAAAGGAAATTAATAAACCTGCCTAGAATTAAAAGTCAGAATTAAGGATAAGTAGCTAAACGCACTTATAAATAGCAAAGCTAATATAAATTTTATTTCCCCTAAAATAGTTAATAAGCTAAGGCTATTATAAAGAAATAAAAAAGAACCTTATACTATAAAGGATAAAGAAGGAGGCACCTATAGTTATAATAATAAAAGAATTACCAAAGAGATTAATTACCTTAAGGTATTTATTAATAAAAAAAACTAAGATATTAACTTTAATATTATCCTAATATAAAAATATAACTTAGTACTTAGATTTCTATAGTTATAATACTATAATATATAAATTAACTAAAGAACTAGCCAGGTAGACTATAAAGACTACCCTTTAGATAAAAAAAATAATTCAGATAATAATAACATAAGATCTCAAACTTCAACTAATAAGAGCAGTAAAGATAGGCATAATAAAGTATTACCTATTCTAAAAGGAATATAATATAAATACTACTAAGGCAGAATAAAATGCATTAGATAAATAATAGCAACTCTTAAAAGATAATTTAAATAATTAAATTAAAATATTAAATAGATAAAATAGGTTATTATAAAGGAATCTAATAAATAACTTAAGAATATATTACTAGAGTATTATATCTATAAGAAATTATTTTAAGAGGAATTAAATATTAAGTTACCTTAATATATAGACTATAATATCAAAATCATATTAAAAGATAAAAAAAACCTAAAATTCTTCCCTATTTATAACCTATCTTAAGATAAGCTTAATATACTTAGAGAATAATTAAATAATATATTATAAAAAGGATATATTAAATTATCTAAATCCTTAGCAGGATATCTAGTTATATTTATACTAAAACCTAACTTAAATAAGCTAAGACTTATAATAGATTACTAATAACTTAATAAAATCATAGAAAAAGATAAGATACTACTACCACTTATTACTAAACTCAAGGACCGCCTATTTAGTAAGAAATAGTTTATAGCACTTAATCTTAAATCTATTTATAACCTTATTTAAATTAAAAAAGGCAATAAATAGAAAATAGCCTTTTAAATAAAATATAAACTATTTAAATATTTAATTATACCTTTTAGATTAACTAACACACCTGCAGTATTCTAACATATAATCATAAACATACTTTAAGAATACCTTAATATCTTTATAATCTACTACCTAGATAATATCCTTATCTTCTCTAATATAAAAGAAGAATATATAGAATATATCTACAAGGTTCTTAAAGCACTATAAGATACTAATATACTTATTAAACCTACTAAAAGTCACTTCTATTAGTTTTAAATAATATACTTAAGATATAAAATCTCATATAACGAAATCAGAATAAATAAATAAAAGATTACAGCAGTTACTAAATAGAAAACCCTAATATTAATAAAAGAAACTTAATCCTTCCTAGGATTCGCTAACTACTACTAAAGATTTATCAAAGACTTTAGCAAAATCACTATCCCTCTCACTAAAATCACAAAAAGAGATAAAAAATTCTAATAAAATAATAAGGCATAATAAGCTTTTAAATAGCTTAAATTAGCTATTACAGATAAACCTATCCTAGTTATATTTAACCCCAACTAATAAGTTAAACTTAAAACCAATACTTCTAACTTCGCCTTAGGAGGATAAATAGGATAATAAGATAATAATAATATATTACACCCTATTACTTTTTATTCTTATAAGATATATAAAGTAGAACTTAACTACCCTATCTATAATAAAGAATTCCTAGCTATTATTAACTACTTCAGGGAGTTTAAATACTACCTCAGAGGAAATAAGCACCTAATAAAAGTCTTTACTAATTATAAGAATATAACTTACTTTGTAATAATACAAAAACTAAACTAATAATAACTATACTACATAGAATACTTATATAAATTTAATTTTACTATAGTATACTATAAAGGCATAGATAATAAATATATAAATGCTATTAGTTAATAACCTAACTTTAATATAAGGACTATAAAAAACAAAAGAATAACTCCTAGAATTTAACCCTAAAAGAGAATACTAGTTTACTTAACCTATTAAAATAATTATAAGAATAATAAAAAGAATAAAATTCCTATTAGATAAAGAATATAACTTCCTTTACAAATTTTATTTATATCTGCTATATAAATACCAAGGTATTAAGAAAACAGTAAAATAACTATAAGACTAAGGATATAAGTTTATAAAAAAGAACATAGAAGATATTATTAAATAATATAACCTCTATATAAGAATAAAAGCCCAGAGATATAAACCATATAAATAACTATAACTACTACCAGTAGCATAACAACCTTAGGACTTAATTACAATAGACTTTATTACAAAGTTACCCTTATTAAAAGAACCCTTAACCAGAATCTTCTATAATAGCATTATAGTTATTATAAATTAACTTATAAAATTTTCCTACTATCTACCCTACAGAGAAGCAATAAATACAAAAGAACTTTCTTATATTTTTTACTAATATATTATTAGTATATATAGGTTACCTATAGAAATCCTTTCAAATAGAGGACCTATATTTATAGTAATATTTTAGTAATCACTTATAGTATAACTTAGATTAAACCACTGACTTATAACAGCATTTTAACCACAAGTCAATAAATAAACTAAACAAATAAATCAAGTACTTAAATAATACCTATAGTATTATATTAACTATAAATAGAATAATTAGGTTAAGAAACTACTAATAGCTTAACTCACTTATAATATCACTTATAATAAAAGTACAAAGCTTACACCAGCTTATGCCAATTTCGGATTTACACCAAATATATATTATAATATATAATAAGAAAAATCAATTAACCTAGCCGCTATACTTAAAAGTAATAACCTTAAAAATCTATATAAAGAAATAAAAATAGAACTTGAATTTATTAGGAAATATATAAAAAACTACTATAATCCAAAATAGTTAAAAGGACTAACCTTTTTAGAGAGAGATATAGTCTACCTAGCTATAAAAAACATTAAAACAGACCAACTAATACATAAATTAGACTATAAATTCATTAGACCTTATAAAATACTACAGAAAATTTTAAAAAATAACTATAAACTAGACCTACCACTAAAAGTTAGGCTCTATCTAGTCTTTCATATTTCACTACTTAAATCAGCAGCAGACATAATATAAGTTAAAATAGGCAATAAGCCATAAGAAATCTTAGGACTAGAAGTCTATAAAGCAGAGGAAATTAAGAAAACCTATATAAGAAATAATTAAAGGGAATACCTAATTAAATAGAAAAACTACCTAGAAAGCAAAAATATATAGGAACCTCTAAAATACCTTATTAATACCTAATAACTCCTAAAGAATTTCTATTAACCTTAGAACTCCTTAAGGGCCTAATATTATTAAATTTATTACTAAGACCTAAGGATGCCTAGTTAATATTATTAGGAATATCTAATGATTAAAGATTATTAACTACCTATTCCTTATAAGATTATAGAGCAGGAAGAATATTATCCTCTTTATCAAGCTCCTATATTCCCCGTTTAAATAATTCCACACCTCGTTTTTTTACTTTCTTCTTAATCTTATAAATCTATTGCAAATAACTTACTGCCTTAGCCAGAGAAGATTATAACTCTATAAGCTTCTTATAAAGAATTAACATCTTATTACCTGCCTCTTCCTCTTAAGCTTCTAACTTCTCTTACTAATCCACTAAACGATTTACTATAAAAGTCAGTATAACACAAGGAGAAAGAAACTAATAAATATATAAGTAGATATAATATAAATACTATTATAAGAACGACCCTGCTAAACGCACTTAAGATAACGGCTAGATTTTTCAACATTATTAAAATAATACTCCTTCTTATTCTTAAAACAATATATATATAGTATTGCAGCAGGAAGACTATTCTTAGTTGCAAAATAATAGAGTAATGTATAATCTTTAGTTATATCCCTTCTCTTAGATACCTTATTACTAGACTTAAGTAAAGTTTTAATTGCCTCTTATAGGATAATCGATTTCTTAGACTTCTTAGATAAATATTTTATTATATAACTTAATATTATATTAGCATCCTAGGGAAATTAATATAGGTTTAAGTTATAACCTACTAAGATAAGATTAGCCTAACAGGTAACATACAGGTCTTAAGGGCAAGACCTAATAGAGGGGAGATATCATATTATAACCCCGCGGTTATATTATATATACCCTACTTTTTTTAACCTATTAGTAAGTAATCTAAGAATAATTACGCCCTTAACCATAATCGCCTAAGAAAGATCATAAAGCAAACCATAATCCCTTTATTTTAATTACAACCCTAACTATAATTACCAATAGATTACTTTAGTATATAAAACACATTCATTTATACTTTTATAGATTTAAACTTACCAGCTATTAATAAAACTTCTTTATATTAATTAAGCCTAATACGCATTAAATCTACCATTAAGAGATATAATACTCCGATAAGCTTAGCATCACGCCCTATGTAATCTGCCAATAATAAACCTAGCATGGCTTAGTTTAATATAGTTAGACCCTAACCATTATAATTTAAGATATAAGGAATTATTATAAGTATTTTATAAGTATTATTAATATAAAATATATAAATAAAATAAAAAAGATAATAATTATTTCCTTATAATAATCCTTAATATACCTAATAATAAACCCTACTTAAAGAAAGAAGTAAAAGGGTATTTAATATACTTATAATATAAAAATCTTAGAATAATAGAATTATAATTCTATATAATATATTACTAAGAAATAAAGAAAAATTAGGATTATTACTAAGAAGTCTAGAGGATAATTTAAGAAATTATAAAAGTAAAAGAAGAATATTATAAATAAATAAAAGATAAATAGTATAATTATCTAAGGAAGAAACCTTTAATTAATAATACTAGCTTAGAAGATAAGTAATAAATTATAAACCTTAAACTTAAAGCTATAATAAACTTCCTTAAGATATCTTATAATAGCAGGGAAAAGCCTATAAAAGAATAAAAAAAAGTATAGTAATAATATTATAAATATAAGCTAAGGCTTATAAAAAAATAATAAGAACTAAGTAAGGTAAATTATATTAAAAGAGGTATAAATCCAGAGAAATATTATAAAAGTTATCTTATTACTATTAGAGTATTATATAAGTAATAAATAATAAAAAAAGAATAATATAAAGAATTAAAAGAATATTTCTAATAATAACTATTTAATAATAAGTTTATTAATAATTATATTAATAGTAAGGGTTATTATAATAATAATTATAAATAAACTTACTAAAATACTTTAGGAAAAGAAGTATATCTTTTATAATAATAAAGCTATAGAAGAATAATTAATAAGGATAAAAAAGGACTATACTTATAAGTACTCTAGGAGTAATATAAGATAATAAACCTAATTACCTAGTATTATAAGCTTAGATTAAGGGAAAATAGCTAAATATATAAATTAATAATAAAATAAAGAAAAACTTTATTAATTTAAAAATAGTTATAAAGCTAGGACTATTATAAAAGAGGAAGTAATTACTATATTAACTAGTTAATATAAAAGGGTAATATTTTAATTATAATAATAATATAATAAACTAAGAAATTAATTACCTTAAGGTCCTTATTAAAAGAAAAAACTAAGAAATAAGCTTTAATATTATTCATTTAGGAAAAAAGATAAATATCTTACTTAAAATAAACTAATTAAAAAAATAAAACCTATATATTAACTAAAAGAATAGCTAAGTTATATTTCCTAGTAACCCTAATAGCAATAATAAAATAATTATAATAAGTAATAAGAGATCTTAATTTATAATTAAAAGGATTAATATAAATTAGTATAAAATAAAGATTTTATTACCTCTAAAAGGAATATAATATAAGTATAAAAAAGGCTAAAGATAAAAAATAAAAATCCTAGGTATTTTTAAAAGGTAAGACCTATATAAGAAAGAAATATTATAAGCTAGCTAGGATTAACTTAAGAATATTTTAAAAAAATATTAAATATATAATAAATTATTTAAAAAAGAACTAGAAATAAAAGTCCTTAAATATAATAAATAAGATTATAAGATTAACCTTATAAATAATAAGTTATTATTTTAAAAACTATACTTACTTAATTAAAAAGAATTATAAATTTAATAAGAATATCTTAATAAAATACTAAAAAAAAGATATATTAAAGAATTAAATTTATTAATAATATTAATAATATTTTTTATATTAAAGAAAAATAAAAAAGATTAATTAGTTATAGATTATTAATTAATTAATATATATATTATTAAGGATTAGATCTTACTTCTACTTATAATAGAACTTAAGAACTAATTATAAGATAAAAAGATCTTTACAGCTTTAGATCTTAAAAGGATATATAATCTTATTTATATTAAGAAAGAAGATAAATAAAAAATAATATTTAAAACCTAGTTTAGACTTTTTAAATACCTAATAATACCCTTTAATCTTACTAATATACCTATAATATTTTAATAGATAATTAATAATATACTTAGATAATATCTTAATATTTTTATAATATATTACTTAAATAATATTTTAATCTTTTTAAATAATAAAAAGGAATATAAGGAATATATTTATAAGGTTTTAAGAATACTATAAGAAGCCAAGTTATTAATTAAATTAAAGAAAAGTTACTTTTATATTATAAAGGTAAACTTCTTAAGATATATTATTATACCTAGAAAGATTAAAATAAAATAAAAGAAAGTATTTATAATAGTAAAATAAAAAGAACTTAATAATATTAAGGAAATATAAGCCTTCCTAGGCTTTATTAACTACTTGTTATAACCCCAGCGGTTATATCACGTGTACCCCGCATTTTCCTCCAATCACGCACATGCCCCACAAAACAGATCAGTGCCAAGACTCTATGATCATAGATGATCTATTATAATTAGTATTAATCTACTATAATTACCACTAATCCTATAATAACCTTACTAATTGCTATTATTATTTACTAGTATATAGACCACATTTATTAGCACTCTTATAGACTTAGCTTACTAGCTATTAATAAAACTTCTTTATATTAATTAAGCCTAATATGCATTAAATCTACTATTAAGAGACGTAATACTCCGATAAGCTTAGCATCACGCCCTATGCAATCTGCTAATAATAAACCTAGCATAGCTTAGTTTAATATAGTTAGACCCTAACTATTATACGTTAATAGCTCTTATTTAGACTATACCATATAACGCTAAGCAATATAAACGCAATAGCTGCCTATATTAACCCTATATAATAACATACTATACCTTATACTGCTTTAGCACCTATTAATAATAATTAGGATATAAATAATAATTCTAAGAGTAATACTAACTCTAATATTACCTAGCTCTATTAGCAGATAACTAATATAATAACTAAAATAGATAACCTTAGATAAGCCTTAGCTAAAGTCGCCGCGCTTTAGGCATAGCAGGCTGCTAACTACTAAAATGCAATTTAGGAAATATATTAACTTACTGCTACTGCAGTAAATAAGAAAGAATTAGGGGAAATTCTTAAACCTAATATACCTAAACTATTTAATAGAAACCCTGCTAAACTAGCTACCTTTCTTACTTAATGCTAAGCCTATATAAGTTACTTTCTAAACCAGTTTGCTAATAATAATAATAGGGTTATATATATATTAGGATATCTTAAAGGTAATACTGCCTAATGGTTTTAACCTATATTAGAAGTAATTACTACTATACTAGAAGATAAACTGCTACCTAGAACTTTTTAAATTTATAATAATTATATTAAATTTAAGAAAGCTATATAATAAGTATTTAGATTAGTTAATAAAAAAAGCTAAGTAGAAAGAAAAATTAAAGTACTCTAATAAACTAAATCTGTATTAGAGTATAAAACTAAATTTCTCTAACTAGCCACTAAGCTAGGATAGGACTAGGAACCCCTTATATTGCTCTTTTTTAATAGACTTAAAAAAATAGTTTAAGTAGAACTCTATAAGGAAGCTAAACCAAGGATACTAGTTAACTATATTAGCAGAGCTATTAAGGTTAATAATATATAATTCTAATAGAGAATCTGCTATAACTAAAATAACTAAGGACGCCAGGGAAATAAGCCATACTATAATATTAACTAGGGAAAGAAATAAAATAATAATACTTCTTATAGTACTAACTCTAGACTAATAACTATTAGAATAACTAAGAAAAATAAATCTAAAATCACTTACTAGAACTATAATAAGAAAAGATATTATAATTTAGAATATAAGAATCTTATTAAGATTAATTAGAAATATAAACTAATCCTAGAAAATAAAAAGATTAGTATAATTAAGAAATATAAAGAACCTTAAATAGTAATTAGAATTATTAATATAACCTGCAAAGATAATTATAATATAACTAAACTAATAAAATATATTAGGAACTTTAACCTATCTCTTAATATTTAAGATCTATTCCTTAGCAAGGAAAAAACCCTTAAGAGATACTACCTATATCTAGAACCAGAATAATAACCTATCTTAGGACACCTAGCTCTTATAGCAACAACCTATATGCAAAGTAAAAGTAAAAAATAAGCCAAGAAAAAAGCATATAATATAAAAAGATAAGAAGATCCTAAATTCAAAAGAAAAAAAAGTAAATAATAAAAACAATAAAGACTAAAGGCAAAACAAGATATAGAAGTCAAACTCAAATAGGTGCTAGTACCTAAACCAGAAATATAATACCCTATTAAAGGAAAATCCATTTTTATAATTAAAAAGGGAAAAGAAATTAACCCTAACTAGGATAATAAACTAAATACTATAAGAAATAACTAAAAATCCTACTTAGCAGTAGATAAAATCCCTATTAAAGTTACCCTAAAATAACTAAACTAATATACTAATAATCCAAATTATCTAGAATCCTATTAAATCCAGAGAGAATTTAATACTAAATGTATTAGATATAAGGAAAATAAAATAATCTAAAACGCAGAAATTATACCCTAATATAATAAATACAAAGTCTATTTCTAGAATAATAAATATTAGAAATATATAAAACTTGCAAAAGAATATATAATTATAGAATAAGATAATAATATTTATATCTAAGTATATATAAAGGAAGTAGTAAAAGACTCTATAATACCTAAAGAACATATTTAGATTAAAAAAGATCCAAGGAGATACCCAAACCACCTAAACCACCAGCAGATATCATAGATATTATATATATAACACTACTGCCTATAACACTAGTAAGATAAAATAGCAAATAATTACTTCCTAATATAAATTAATAAGCATTAAGAATAAAAACCTTATATAATTATTAATACTATTAGATATTAAGTTATAAAGAGATATAAAGGATCTTAAGTAGTAAAACTAAAAGCTTATATTAAAATATAAGAATAAGCTCTAGCATATATCTAGAATTCCCGATATATCACCTAATAGAGATAAAAAATATAATAAGAAGTTAAGATTACTAAGGATAAAGCACTTAACCAGGAACTTAACTAAATTAACTAAGATATTACCTAATAAGAAGAAAAAGCATCTTAAAATAAATAAAATACTATCTAATAGCTAAATAAGTAATAACTATAAGAATACTTAAAAGAATTAGAATAAGAAAAAGAAAGACCCCTTACTAAAGAAGAAAAAGTAGATATTATCCTAGACTATAAAATAAGAAAAATAAAAGCTATATACTAATAACAACTTGCCACCTAATATAAATATCCTAATAATATTAACTGCACTAAAAGCAAATATAATATAAACTACCTATAGGAAAAAGGTATATACTATTTATAATAGAGCGGCAAATAGGCAAAAAAGCAGAGAAAAATAAACTCCTAGAAAAAGCTCTAAGAATAACTATAAAAGGAAATTAATAAACCTGCCTAAAATTAAAAGTTAAAATCAAGGATAAGTAACTAAATGCACTTATAGATAGTAAAGCCAATATAAATTTTATTTCCCCTAAAATAGTTAATAAGCTAAGGCTACTATAAAGAAATAAAAAAGAACCCTATACTATAAAGAATAAAAAAGGAGGCACCTATAGTTATAATAATAAAAGAATTACTAAAGAGATTAATTACCTTAAGGTATTTATTAATAGAAAAAACTAAGGTATTAACTTTAATATTATCCTAATATAAAAATATAACTTAATACTTAGATTTCTATAGTTATAATACTATAATATATAAATTAACTAGAGAACTGGCTAGGTAGACTATAAAGACTACCCTTTAGATAAAAAAAACAATTTAAATAATAATAATATAAGATCTTAAACTTTAACTAATAAGAGCAGTAAAGATAGGCATAATAAAGTATTACCTATTCTAAAAGGAATATAATATAAATACCACTAAGGCAGAATAAAACACATTAGATAAATAATAGCAACTCTCAAAGGACAATTTAGATAATTAGACTAAGATATTAAATAAATAAAACAGGTTACTATAAAGGAATCTAATAAATAACTTAAGAATATACTACTAGAGTATTATATCTATAAGAAATTATTTTAAAAGGAACTAGATACTAAGTTACCTTAATACATAGACTATAATATTAAAATCATATTAAAAGATAGAAAGAACCTAAAATTCTTCCCTATTTATAACCTATCTTAAGATAAGCTTAATATACTTAGAGAATAATTAAATAATATACTACAAAAAGGATATATTAGACTATCTAAATCCTTAGCAGGATATCTAGTTATATTTATACTAAAACCTAACTTAAATAAGCTAAGACTTATAGTAGATTACTAATAACTTAATAAGATTATAGAAAAAGATAAGACACCGCTACTACTTATTACTAAACTCAAGGACCGCCTATTTAGCAAGAAATAGTTTATAGCACTCGATCTCAAATCTACTTATAACCTTATTTAAATTAAAAAAGGCAATAAATAAAAAACAGCCTTTTAAACAAAATACAGACTATTTAAATATTTAATTATGCCTTTTAGATTAACTAATATACCTATAATATTCTAACGTATAATTATAAATATACTTTAAGAGCACCTTAATATCTTTATAATCTGCTACTTAGATAATATCCTTATCTTCTCTAACACAGAAGAAGAGCATATAAAACACATCTATAAAATTTTAAAAGCACTATAAGATACTAATATACTTATTAAACCCACCAAAAGTCACTTCTATTAATCTTAAATAATATACTTAGGATATAAAATCTTATATAATAAAATCAGAATAAATAAATAAAAGATTATAATAGTTGCTAAATAAAAACCACCTATATTAGTAAAAGAAACCTAATCCTTCCTAGGATTTATTAACTACTACTAATAATTTATTAAAGGTTTTAGTAAAATTACTATTCCTCTTACCGAGATTACTAAAAAGGATAAACAATTCTAATAGAATAATAAGGCATAATAAGCTTTTAAATAGCTTAAATCAGCTATTATAAGTAAACCTATTCTAGTTATATTTAACCCCAATAAATAAGTTAAACTTAAAACTAATACTTCTAACTTTGCCTTAGGAGGATAAATAGGATAATAAGATAATAATAATATATTATACCTTATTACTTTCTATTCTTATAAGATATATAGAGTAGAACTTAACTACCCTATCTATAACAAAGAATTCCTAGCTATTATTAACTGCTTTAAGGAGTTTAAATACTACCTCAGAGGAAATAAGTACCTAGTAAAAGTCTTTACTAATTATAAGAATATAGCTTACTTTGCAATAATATAAGAGCTAAACTAATAATAACTATACTACATAGAATACCTATATAAATTTAATTTTACTATAGCATATTATAAAGGCATAGATAATAGATATATAGATGCCATTAGTTAATAACCTAACTTTAATACAGGGACTATAAAAACAAAAGAATAACTCCTAGAATTTAACCCTAAAGGAGAATACCAGTTTACTTAACCTATTAAAACAATTATAAGAATAATAAAAGGAATAAAATTCCTATTAGATAAAAAATATAACTTCCTTTGCAAATTTTATTTATATCTGCTATATAAATACTAAGGTATTAAGAAAATAGTAAAATAACTATAAGACTAAGAATATAAGTTTATAAAAAGAGATATAAAAGATATTATTAAATAATATAACCTCTATATAAGAATAAAAGCCTAGAGATATAAACTATATAAATAACTATAACTACTACTAGTAGTATAATAACCTTAGGACTTAATTATAATAGACTTTATTACGAAGTTACCCTTATTAGAAGAACCCTTAATTAGAATCTTCTATAATAGTATTATAGTTATTATAGATTAACTTATAAAATTTTCCTACTATCTACCCTACAGAGAAGCAATAGATATAGAAGAACTTTCTTATATTTTTTACTAATATATTATTAGTATACATAGGTTACCTATAGAAATTCTATCTAACAAAGGACCTATATTCGCAGTAACATTTTAGTAATTACTTATAGCACGACTTAGACTAAACCATCAACTTATAACAGCATTTTAACCGCAAGTCAACAGACAAACTAAACAAATAAATTAAGTACTTAAACAGTACCTATAGTATTATATTAACTATAAATAAAATAATTAGGTTAAAAAGCTACTAATAGCCTAACTTACTTATAATACTACATATAACAAAAGCATAAAGCTCACACCAGCTTATACTAACTTTAGATTCACACTAAATACATACTATAATACATAATAAGAGAAATTAATTAACCTAGCCGCCATAATTAAAAGTAATAACCTCAAAAACCTATATAAAGAAATAAAAACAAAACTCAAATTTATTAGAAAACGCATAAAAAACTACTATAACCTAAAACAGTTAAAGGGATTAACCTTTTTAGAAAGAGATATAGTCTACCTAGCTATAAAAAACATTAAAACAGACCAACTAATATACAAATTAGACTACAAATTCATCAGACCTTATAAAGTACTACAGAAAATTTCAGAAAATAACTATAAATTAGACCTACTACTAAAAGTTAGACTCCTTCTAATCTTTTATATTTCATTACTTAAATCAGCAGCAGATATAATATAAGTTAAAATAAGTAATAAACTATAAGAAATTTCAAGACTAGAAGTCTATAAAGCAGAAGTAATTAGGAAAACAGGCATAATTAACAGATAAAGGATATACCTGGTTAAATAGAAAAACTACCTAGAAAGCAAAAATACATAAGAACCTCTAAAACACCTTACTAATACCTAGCAACTCCTAAAGAAGTTCTACTAAAACTAGAAAAATTAAGAAAGGCACTAAGACCTAATAAATCCTACTTAGACTATTTAGCAACAGCAGATTAGTCCTAGAAGGACCTATTAACTATAGCACTTTCTAAAGCAGCCTACTTATTATACTCTGCCCTCTCTAACTTATTTATAAAGCTAAGACCCCGCTAAATTATATCTAAGCCCTTTACTTCTACTATATAATACTAATACCTTAAATAAGTAATTTTAGCAAACTAAGTATTTATTTTATTATAAATATAAGTAAATTCTACCTAAAGATTAATTAGTTTATCCTTAGTAATCTCCTCCTTATACTTAAGATAATATTTCTTATTAATAATTTTTTAAGCTAGCACTATATTAGCAAACCTATAAAATAATTTTATACTAAATAAATACACCAGCTGCCATAGATAGACTATAACTATCGCAGGATATCCTAGACTTAATACATAGATTACAACAATTTAATTTCATAGAATTAAGGATATATAAATTCTCTATCTTCTAATAAATACAGTTAAAATAAGATATAATAAGATTCCCAAATACTATAACAAGGATATAAAGAGATTAGTAATTATTAGTAGAGGTTTTCTTAGCTTTTACTATATAGTTAGATATCTTAAGGGGATTATAGGATTAAGATTAGATTTACTAGGGGATAACTAATAGAAAATATATTAACTAGGCCTCGAGGGCAAGGCCTAACAGAGGGGAGAGATTATATTATAACCCTAGCGGTTATATCACATATACCCCGCATTTTCCTCCAATTACGCATATGCCCCATAAAACAAATCAGTGCTAAGACTCTATAATTATAGATAATCTATTATAATCAGTATTAATCCACCACGATCACTACTAATCCTACGATAACCTCACTAATTGCTATTATTATTTACTAGTATATAAACCATATTCATTAGCATTCTTATAGACTTAGCTTACCAGCTATTAATAAAACTTCTTTATATTAATCAAGCCTAATACGCATTAAATCTACTATTAAGAGACGTAACACTCCGATAAGCTTAGTATCACGCCCTACGCAATCTGCTAACAATAAACCTAGCACGGCTTAGTTTAACATAGTTAGACCCTAACTGTTATACTACTATAAATAATTTATTAAGGACTTTAATAAGATTATAAACCTCTTAATAGAACTAACTAAGAAGGATAAGGCCTTTACTTAAAGTAATAAGGCTTAGTAAGCCTTTAATAATATTAAAAAGGTAATTCTTAATAAACCTATATTAATAATATTTAATTTAAATAAAGAAATTAAACTTAAAATAAATTTATTAGATTTTACCCTAGGAAAATAAATTAATTAATAAGATAATGTAAAAAAGCTATATCTTATTACTTTTTACTTATATAAGCTATATAAAATAAAACTTAATTACCTAATTTATAATAAGGAATTTTTAATAATTATTAATTACTTTAAAAAGTTTAAATACTACTTAATAAGAAGTAAATACTAAGTTAAGGTTTATATTAATTATTAGAATATTTTATATTTTACTATTACTTATAAACTTAACTAATAATAATTATATTATATAAAATATTTATATAAATTTAACTTTATAATTATTTATTATAAAGAATTAGAAAATAAAAACGTAGATATAATTAATTAATAATTAGATTATAATATTAATACCTCTAAGGCAAAAGAATAAGTATTAGAAAAGAATAAAATGTGACGGTTGGTTTCCAACTGTGGATAAACTAAGCCGTGCTAGGTTTATTGTTGGCAGATTGCGTAGGGCGTGTAACTGAGCTTGTCGAAGTGTCACGTCTCTTAATGGTAGATTCAATGCGTGTTAGGCTTGATCAATGTAAAGAAGTTTTATTGATAGCTAGTGAGCTAGAATCTATGA
>NW_022158804.1:0-21898 GCF_000260195.1 Fusarium odoratissimum NRRL 54006
TAGCTTTTCTAGCTATATCTCTTTTTATTAGCTCTTTAGCTATATCCCCTCTTTTAGCTATTTCCTAGCTATATCTCTCCCTATTACCTATTTAGGTTATACCTCTTATCTTAGCCTATTTTCCCTATTTATTCCTCTTTTTATCTCTTTTTATCTCTTTTTTATTCCTCTCTTTATCTCTTTTTATCTCTTTTATTATCTCTTAGAAAATCTCCACTCTTATCTTATAGCTATATCTTAGTCTAAAGAAAACCCAAGAGCAAAGATAGCTTAGATAGTTAATACTAACCCTATCCTAACCCTAATGACCTTAAAAATCTATATAAAGAAATAAAAATAGAACTTAAATTTATTAGAAAATGCATAAAAAACTATTATAATCTAAAATGGTTAAAAGGACTAACCTTTTTAGAGGGAGATATAGTCTACCTAGCTATAAAAAACATTAAAACAGATCAACTAATATATAAATTAGACTATAAATTCATTAGACCTTATAAAGTACTATAGAAAATCTCAAAAAATAACTACAAACTAGACCTACTACTGAAAGTTAGGCTCCATCTAGTCTTTTATATTTTATTACTTAAATCAGCAGCAGATACTATATAAGTTAAAACAGGTAATAAACTATAATAAATCATAAGATTAGAAACCTATAAAGCAAAAGCAATTAGGAAAATAAATATAATTAATAGATAAAGAATATACCTAATTAAATAGAAGAACTACCTAGAAAGTAAAAATATATAGGAACTACTAAAACATCTTATTAATGCCTAGTAACTTCTAAAAAGTTTTTACTAGTTATAATAAAAGAAGGGTTAAAGATAATAGACTAATTAATAAGATTAGTTATACCAGCCTTAACTAACTTAACTATCCTATTAGAATTAGAAACTAAGTTCTCTGCCTTTTTATAATTATCTATTATAGCAGAATCCTTTTCTAATACCTGTAAACCCTTTGCCTAAATAAGGCGCTTCTAATAATAAAGATGCATAAGCTTTAATAAACACTTATTTAATTATTTTTATAAGTTAATAAGCTTTTTCTTAGTAGCCTCCTTATTAGCCTTAATCTAGTTCTTCTCCTAAACTAAGTAATTAGCTAAAAAGAAAATTAGTAAGATAAAAATACTTACCTAAAGAAGGCATAATAAACCTTTAGATAAAGAAATGCCCTTCCTATTATAAGAATGGCCCTAATAAGTATACTTAGAATAATTCTTCTAACCTTCCTTTATTATACACCTCTTATAATTCTTAGCGCAAAAAGAATAAGGCATAATTTTATAACCTATAGATATAATAAGTTTTACTTAGGCAAGACAACGCTAAGTTTCTAAAGAAAATATAATTAATATATTAAGAGAAATAATTATAAGAATAAGTTAGGACTTACATAGAGAGGAAATAATACACTTAGGGTAAGCAAGGTCTTAAGGGTAAGACTAGGAGAAAGGAGAGATTATATTATAATCCTAGCGGTTATATCACATATACCCTATATTTTTCACTAATTACATATAATTATTATAGACTAAGAGATTCTATTTATAACTGCTAAGATCTAGTTATAATAGTTACTTTAAAAACACTAGTAATTCTCAGAATCATATAGTAACTACGCAGGTCACTTTATAACCACCTTAAGTATATAGACTATATTTATTATACTTCTATAGAACTTATCTTACTAGCTATTAATAAAACTTCTTTATATTAATTAAGCCTAATACGTATTAAATCTACTATTAAGAGACGTGACACTTCGATAAGCTTAGTATCACGCCCTACGCCATCTGCCAACAATAAACTTAGCACGGCTTAGTTTACCTACAGTTGGAAACCAACCGTCACATCTTAAGTAAGTATTATAAGATAAAGCCATAAGAAGTAGAACTTATTTAAGCTAAGAAATTTAGGGTTATTTTTACTTTTGCCTATTTTAAAGCCGTTTATACTAATATTACTTCCTAGGAGGAGCTATATACCATTTAATATAAAACTTTCTAATTAAGCTTGCTGATTCGGCGTAGTTAAGGTCGGCTTTTTAATAAGGAATTTAGTGAGAACGAAATGGAACTAGACGCCAATCAGTCAAACTTTTAACTGATATTCATTGGCATGTATTCAGCAGACCTTCAGGTCTCCATCCGTGTGCTCAACAATCCTCTGGTTCCCATCGTACAGAACATGCTCTGATTTCGTCAAGGCATCATATCTGGATAAAAGTACCAATCCATCGATGGTGGATATACGCTGGTCGTATGTCATGGTGTCTGTCTATGTATGGGCATAAAACAACAAAGATTGGGTGACCGTAAAAAAAAGAGAGGTTGATTAAGCTAAGTTGGTTACCTTAGGCCACAGCACTGACGGCGCTCTGTAGTGGGTCCCTGTAGTAATGAATAATACCGCTGTAACTATCTTTTGTATCAGGCAGGTTGGGCAACGGCTTTGTAGTAAGTTATCTTTATGTGAGATAAGAGCGGACAATGTTGGGAAAACGAGATTATATACCAACTTAATGAGTAATCTACCCTGAGCGTGGTTATCGCTGATCGACAGGTGACCTTTCCCAGCTGCCATAATTGCGGAATTGTCGGTGTGCAACATGGGATTTTCAAAAACGACCTGTATGAAGTACGTAATCCTATATGAATATCATAGCTAGATGTTTTTATATCATTGTGACCATGACACTTGATCACGTCAAGAGAGGTTATTTTCGTCTATGATTATGACATCTCGTATCCGCCACTTTTTCGGGTTCTGGGCATGATTAACAGCCAATGAGGAGACGATACAAAATCACCGATGCCATCACCGCAATCAAACTATAAAAAGAAGGACTCTAATACAGAAAATGTTAACTAGATGCACCAAGAGATCTCGGTGTACGGATAGCTGAAGCCGAACTAAAAGTCGTGTAATCCTTGCATTCCCAATTAGAGCGGCGTTCATCAGCGCACCCGCCTACTCTAGAATAACATTTAACTAAGGGTCATCATTCCTATCCCAGGGGAACCCATGAGACATAAGATCGTCAGTTAACTTCTCAGTTTCCATAACTACTATACATTGGTATTCGCCAACATTCATACTGACGATTTGGTAGAGGCCTCGAGCTATATGCTTTGTCACCTGTATAACTGCATGGTGAATATGACTATTGGTGCCGGTTCGAAGCGTACGAAAGTCCGAATCCCTGTTGAGATTGATGTAAGTAACATCGACCCTGTAGATTGCAGTGCCGAATTCTGGAGCTTGTCCAGGTGGCCATGAAGCCGGATTGGTAGAGGGGTCAACTGTTTAAATAACTCTATTTTGGTTCGCCATAGTGCTTGGTTTAATTTGAAGAGATGATATATGGATATTGGAGTTTAACTTCGGAATAATGGTGATAGGCGCTATGTAACTGATTGCTGCCTGTAAGGTTAACCTTTAGGGTGCTAAGACTGATAAAAAGGACATAAAATTCTTCTTCAGTGATAGGAGAATTGGTACGTATTTATACATGTATTTGACGATATGATGGTGAGTTTATAGGCAGCCAATGATATTAATGCCGCAATACTATAACTAACGTTCCTTTTGCGGCAGAACACAGTCTCGTAATCTGAGTAGCTCGGCCGAGCAAGATCGTCTGTTATTACACTTATCTTATCTACGGCAGCGTGTGTATGTATTAGGATATCGTTGTCGATCTTAGAGATTACTTTCAAAACCGGACCAATTCCAATACTGCTCTCGAGGGCATGCAGAGCAAAACCTACGAGTCACATCCGCCCACGGTTGACCTAGAGCATAACTCACAAATCAGCTGATGTAAAGCATCAACAACCAACAAAGCCGTTAACCCACTCTCAAAATGCATCTGCCATTCCGACAGTACCTTGCTTATTAAATACTAGATATTACCCCTCTGAACCTACCAAATCAAAGGTCCTCTACACAGTGAAGGATCTACTGCTAGTTGTGTTATTGAATGTGCTTGGTCCAAGTTGGTGTGTCTTATCAATTACCCAAGCGGGGGAACTTCAGCCTTTTCCTTTTCGGCATAAAGGTACCACCATGCATCAGACTAATAACCAACTAAGCTTTTGTGGCTAATATATGCTTTCGTTGGTTGTTAGTCCTATGCATGACGGCACGTTTGTGCCACAAAGGAGGTTAGGGAGGGGGATGCCACAGCTCTAGGCCAGTTTCAACTCCAAATAACACCTTGGGCATTATGCGAACTGCTCAGACAATTGTCCAGCAAGCAACCACCTACGACCAACGACTAGCAACCAACAGACAACATCACATTAACTCTAAACCCCGGTTTCCTTACGAGCTTTGCGTCGGATCGGTCGGCATGCAAGGCAACCAAAGAATCACATGCTCGACCGTCCTCATGGCCAAAGAACAAGACCACTTCGCATTCTCTCAGTGAGCCGACTCAGTGAACATTCAACACATGTCTATAAAGAGGCAACAGTCCCCCATATCGAAAACACAAGCTTCTCAAACCAGCTAATTTCAACGAATCAATCTTGGTAAGATGCCTCAAGCCAAAAGGTCCAGCTAATTAATAGATTGCTAGAAACAATTCCTTTAACATGTTCGGAAAACGCGGTCCTCAGAATGCAATCCTTAGATTCGCTATTCAGGGAAGCATGCTAGGCAGCATAGTCGTCGGTTTGCCTGTTATTCCGACTGAAGATGTTAAAGATAAAATCGATGAGCCAGAGCAAACCGTTTACGCTGTGCGGTGCCACGCCGGGATCTATGTTATAGCCCACCATTGTCAGGCTCACTGTAACGGGAGGGGTCATGTACTCTTCAATGAGACCCGATGCCCTGTCGGATCAGATAATGCTGATATCTTTTCGGATTGCTACTGCACCCCACAATGCGTCCCTTGTAAGGAAGAGGATGAAGACCAGGTTTAGGGAGGGCTATTATTTCTCGGTGCTCCAATCAAAGGTGAAGAACTGAATCATCTGGCCACTGAGCTACTATAAAGTCTATGGGAGGGACGGTGTATTTCTCACTGATCTCTGTCGTTTCAATGCTGAACCAAACCCCTTCAGGATCACGAAGTACAACATCTTTGTGTATCTCAATTTATCCGTCCGCGGTCTTGATTGTGACTTCCCACTTTTATTGCATCGAGGATTACAATGCGAAAGACCTTGTTGAGCCCGTGATATGTCTGCTACCCATGGGAGCAAATGATGCTGAAACAGTATGCTCTCAATGACCTTACCATAAAATTGTCCTATCTGCCTCTTAATGAAGGAATGGCTTGTCTCATTCTGGCTTAGATTCGCTACAAATGTCTGTGGCGCTCCAAAGCCTGAAGCTGATTGTGGTCTCCATTTCCCAAGTCTCTATCTACCTCGCATCTCATGGCTTACGGGCGTTAATAAAGCGAACGCGTATGTAGCTGTGCACTTTCTTATCTCTGAGAGCCTTTCTCATGTCCATCAGAAATAACTCATATTCATCTTTGGGCCACCCCAAAATCTGCTGCCACGCCATGAGGGTGTATCCTGTATTCTCTTAGAAGATTGAAGACCAAAAACGATGACTTGTTTACCTTCAAGATCGTTTTCGATCGTTGCGCGAAGGAACTGGCCGACTTGACGTAACTTGGAGTCTTTGGCCCATCCGCCGACAGGAACCTAGATGATGTCAGACACAAAGGTTCGAAAGGGCGATGTATGAGAAAGACGATACCTTGAAGTCAGTAACTTGCAGGTCTACAAATCCAGCAGCAACAAGAAACTCCACGTCCCCCTCAATCTCGCAAAAGCTACGACCAAAAGTTTTACTCGCCTCTCTGAAAAGCTTATTCCATGTCTGCACTGCCATCACATCGCTGGCTGTCTCATCGTCACTGAGGAATGTAGGATTGACCTCGACAGATTCGACGAAGCCCCCAGGCTTGCAACAGCGGAACGCTTCTTTGAATAGCGCGCCCCAATCAGCGATAGCGCCAATCAAGTAGCGCATATGAACAAAGTTAAACCTGTCGTTGGACCAAGTCCAATTACTAGTTGCGTCCTCGAGTTCAAATCGGACATTTGGTGGTACCCAATCTGGTTGTATTGGGGAAAGATCTGTGCCAATGACCTCGGCTTTGGGGTATTGGTCGGCAAAGTCACTGTGAGGTATCAGTGTTTGCAACTGCTCCCTATTAAATACAAGAATCATCCGTACATTGCCCATATACCTATTTGATCATCAGCTTCTTTCCTGTTGTGGGTGTTATCCAATGCATCGCTTACCGGTCCCGGTTCCGATGTCAAGTACCTTCTGTATATCGTCAGTTCTAGCAAGACGTGTGGAAGCATGAGGAACTGGCCTCCAAGTCATCTGTCGAAGGGACGAGCGAAAGCTTGCCGTCGAGAAGTAACATGAGGTAGTGATGGCTTGCTAACTTTCAGTAGGGCGATCAGATGTTGGTTGCATAGAGTGTTCCTTACGAGATGTCAATGGACTCCTTCTGCTTCTCGTCATTTGGTGCGAAATATTCAGTCTCATACTTGTCACTATTAAAGGTCCGACCCTGAAACTTTCGGTATTCGAGAATACTTGAGGTGAGGGAAGCAGTCGAGCTTGCACTAGCTTGATGCATTAGTGACCGATCATCAAAGGGGGGCAAAGAACAGATAGATGCAACACTTACAAGTCTTCCCCGAGCGCCGAGTCATCGTCATCTTCTTCGTTCTCATCCTGAAGCTCATGTCGCAATCAGAATATCATCAATCCAGGTTCGAGCGGGGCAACGTGCTTGTGCTGCAACGAGGCCCTGCCCTCCTTGGCCAGACATCTCGGAAGGAATTGATTCTGGAAGAATCTCTGTTGGGTTTCGTGGATTTGTTTCGCTGATGACCGCCGGTACCGCGTCGGCTTTGTCCATATTTTAACAACTGTTAAACAGTGAGAGTTGTCGGCCGTTGACAGAGATAGAAAATGGCGCATTGAAGCGTTGCTGCAACCAGCACCATGTATCGAGGCCAGGCTTGTCCAACATCATGCAGTAATCAGATCAGATTTGCATAGTACTCTCTTCTCTCGCTGCATCCAGCAAGTGTACGCCAAGCGAGATGCGAGGGTAAGGTGACACTGTAGATTGTCGTACGGTGTTGCATTTGGGTGCTCTCTGGCCTGAGGTTTACAATCTAGATATTATAAATGATGCCGAAATGATTACTACAGCCTAAATGCTGATTTAAAGAAATCTACATTGCGACTTTCTTCTATTAGGAACACATACCGTGGGTACTGCTGTCCAGGATTGACTTGACAACTGGACGCTTCGCTAAGATCCTCGTGCTATTAGCGGGGCGACTACGTAAAGAGACGCTCAGTCCTTCGCTGCCCTCTCTGGCACAACACCCGTGAGGTCACCAACAGTCCAATTCATCGCGGTTATCCACAATTCCACTGCTTTCTTGGCAGATCCCTCACCGTCTTTCGGCTTCAGCCACAGATCTCGCACGGCTCCCCAAAGCTTTGCTGGGTTGTCTGGTGTAGGCTTGACGGGTAAAGCAGGCATCCATGTATCGTTCTGAAACTTGGTGGTATCAGGAAAGTTGATCGGCTTGATGACATCCTCGAGTTGTGATTTGACTGCATCGAAGAGTTTAATTCTATCATCTCTCGAGTGCGCTTCGGGAGGGATTAATTGTACGCCCATCATTAAGTAGACTGTCGCAGGGCCCGAAGGATCCAGTAGGGAACGAGAGTTTTTGCTTGGGTCTTTGCTTGGGTCATCTGTGTTATGTTAGTCAGCTGAGTGGGGAAACATTATCCGGCTGCCCAAACGGACTGTTACTTACATTTATCCCAAAGAGGTTTGGGAACACTGCTGATGACGGCGCGAAGCTCCCAGACTGATTTCTCTCCGGAAGTTCGGCCAAATTCTGTCTTGTTAACAGGTGGATCGGTGATAGCTAGCTTGAGCTTCGATTAAATTCTTTTCTCATCATCTTCAAGGTACATAAGATGAGCAACAGTCGGTTTGGTATTTAGAGGAGCATTGAACTGCGGCTGAGTCTCTTTGTCCTTTTCGTCCGTAATCGCGACACTACTGATCGCAAACACAGACGTCACGGTAGACACGAACGTACCTGCAGTAACTGATGATACTAAGGGTGGAGAATCAGAATTCGGAGCAAAATCATGGGCCATTTTGGTAACCTCCTTGGGGTCTTTCGGTTCCGGTTTCATGGAGGAGACAAGGCCAGAGTTGCATGTGAAAATGTGGGGTTTCGAAGAGTCTTCCTCTGTCGCGGTTTGCCTCTGCAATGTGAGTCTGTAGAACTCCAGCAGCTGTATGGGAGCCGGAGACTCAACACCATCGGAGGGCCCAAAAGCAATGTCAAAGCCAAACACCCAGAAATTGACATGGCACACGCCCTGGAATGGCGGACCTTGAAGGAAAAGCGTGGCACCAACTTGGATATTAATGTGAATGGTCACAAAACCACAGGTCAGGCGTGTATCTCACGCCAACATTAATGCCTCCACTGGCCGTGAACATGAAAGGCTGGTAGTTGATGAGGGAATCCGCCCAGGCGTCAAGGAAAGCATGAAGGACGCCTATGTCTAGGGTGGCATGCAAAGAGGCACCAGCCACCGCAACGGATGGGGATACAGCAAAGTATGCGCTTCCTGTGATCAATAGGGGACCCAATGACCAAGCAATCTGTAATCGTGGTGGCGAGGGGTGTTGAGCAGGTGCGTTGTATGCTGGATGGTAATCACCAAGCGCGAAGACCCAATCTCTTGAGCTTTGTTGTGGACCATCCTTGAACCAGTAGTACAGCGCCATACCTCCTGACAAGTGACAACTTGGAGACAGGATATACGATGACGGCGCTAGCTGCGCTTCAAGCTTGGCAATACCTTTGCCGAAGTCTATCGTGGCCAGTATCCCCAATTCCACGTGAGCAACCTTATATATATTTCTAGAGTGCAACCCGGGTAAAGTGGCAACCAGGAATGTATTCCTCTATAATAGATTATATAATAAAGTATATTACTTAGTGCTAATATAAGATATAACAAGGAAGATACCTAATAACTTATATTATATAATAGCAACCTAGGTTTATACATAGTTATATTAATATAAAGAAAGTAGAAGTTAATAAGCTAAAAAAAGTAAGTCTTATAAATAGAAGTAATTAATTAAAAAATACCTTTTAATAATAATTTTATTCTAGCTAGTATAAATATTATATAATATTATTATCCCCTGTTTATATTAATAGTATACTAATATTTAGCTAATCTATTAAATCTATTACATGCTATATCCCGTGACCTATTTAACCCTTTTTATACCGCTAATACTAATAGTCTTTAACTTTAGGTAACTAAACTTATAAAAAACTTAATATATTTTCTTCCTAAACCTTATAATTACCCCTCTTCTATTTATATATTTATCCTCTGTTAACCGTCCTTGGATAGCAGATATTATATTATGCTCTCGTGGTCTAAGACCATGGCCAGCCTATTATAAGGGCTTAGTCTTCTCTAATACCCTCTTAGCCTGCCCTTAGATAGTCTTAAGCCACTTATTATATAAGCTGCTGCAAAGGGCCTTAATAAATTTCCTCTCCCTCTGGCTTAGATTTGCCCCTCTAATTAGCTTCCCTTTTAGCTTATTAAGTTCCTTTATCTTAGAATTAAGGAAGGCTTTTTTAATAGGAGGGTGGCTATTATAGAGAGGGTATATAAGCAGGAGTATTTTATAACTAAAGGCTATTAGCCTAATATAGCTAGTATTATCCTTATATAACTAGGCCTCTCTAATTTCTATTATTATATTATAAAGCTTAGTATAATTATCTTCCTTAATAGCTTAGTTAATTATATTAATTATATTATAGCCTTTTATTAGATAAGGCTTATTAGGATTAGATATTTATAGGCTTCTTTTAATAGGTATTATTATAATATAGCTATAATGCTGTTAGTAGTTATAATAAGAAGGTATTTGGATTAGATTACTTACTATAGAAGCGCAGTGGATAATTTAAGCATGGTATCCTTTAAAGTAGGTTGCAGGAAGAAGATTAGGGCCAGCTAAAGAGTAAGGCTCTCTAGCTAGGTTATATGCAGCTAGGTTCAGGCTATAATTAAGGCAGCTAACTATAATAATATTAACTTAATAAAGCTTTACCTACTAAGGGGTAATAAATATTTAAATTATATTAGACTTTAGAGATGCTTAGATATACCTTTTAAGGCTAACTTATAAACTTAAAAAAAAAAAAATTATTATTATATTATTATCCTAGCTATAATTAAGTTATATTAATTGGTATAATAAATAAAAAAGAAAAAAAGTAAATATATTATATAATAATAATTTAATACCTAGCTGTTACGATTTGTGCCCATAACAGCGCTGTAAGGCTTCTATAAGCAGCTATACGCACCACCGTGATTACTACAATAGCAGTTGTAGCCGAATCTTTTGCCCCGTGGCGTAGTGGTTAGGTGCGACTGTTACACTAGCCACTCGATGGAAATCCGCACCCGAGTCCTGGGATTCGGTAGGAAGGGTACTAGTGGCTAGCCTTAGGTAGTCTAGGGCTAACGGCCCGTGCGTTCCCGCTCCGATCTGCCAACTAGACTCGGCATTTAAGCTGCAGAAGAGTGCTATAATTCCCGGTGGCCAACTTTAGGCATACAACAGAGTGAAACTTAGAAGCTTGCAAAGGGAACATGAAATGAACAAAAAGTTGTGAATAATGTTACGCTGTTACGCTTCTCTAATTTTCCCTCAAATACTGATCCGACCTTTGCAGTAGGTTTCCTCCACTCCTCTGCACAAAGCAAGTTCGGCAGTTGTCGAATGCTGTATTTTCCCCGCGATTTTACGGCATGCGGCTTCTTCCGACCACTGAAAAAGCATATTGACTGTCGATCAAAATAAATGGTAAAATTAGGGTTTGTGGCGTAAAAGTGCATCGCTTTCTGCTAGGTCGTTTAAGGTTGAAGTGTCGTCATAGTCAAATCTCAGAAGATTGAGCAAGGACTAGGAGGACATTAAGACTTAGAAGTAGTTTTTAAAAAGAGTGAAAGTAATCATCCACGATAAGAACTGTACGCCGAAATAGTACATGTTAGGATTCCGTCCAGGCGTTAGTTTCGAGCTACTACAAGCAAAGCCAAACCATGACGTTGGACACACCTTAGATTGTGGTAAGTGGCGTCATATTCTAACGACTTCAATTCCGGTAAAAGCTGCCTTTACGCTATGATACCAGGCAGCCTTGCTTGGCCAATAACAGTGGCAAGGTGGGGTATTGGCAACCGGGTTCAGGATGTCTCATTACGTGTCAAGACGTTGCATCTCCGGCTCAGATTATATTGTGTCTATACAAAGGTAGTTGCAATTATTACAAATATTAGTTCCTGACCCTGCCAGCTCGGTGGCTAATATATCTTTAGTACCCAAAAGAGGCACCAGCACGACTAAAACGTTCAGTTTTATAGAGCTCTTATTAAGATACCCGTAAGTCGGAAGACTATAAGGCATAGCCAGGACATATGTTTCAGCATTGGCAAGGAAGCTGCAAGCGCCCATGCAGGTAATGTCGATCTTCGTGCACTATTGAACTTAGACACCGCGAACCTCACCAATCGAGAGGCTCTGAATCCCTTATCGTTTCTCAATAACCTACTATTTGCCGATCACTTCCTTCTTGGTCAGGCATTAATACCGGCACCTGGCAACTATGAGGGCATCAGTTGGAGCTTTCCCGGCTATGCGGAAATCACATGAAGAGACGAGCCGGGAGAAGGTGACGCTAAAGTCAAATAAGACTTTGAACTAATAATCCGGATTTTGACTATCAAGCCATAAATTAGTCTTTTTGCCTTGCTGATCAACGCGCGGCTATCTAACATTATTTAGTGTAAACGTTACCTTTAACTCGGTCATAAACCAATGTTATTCTTACTAAGGGAATGATCGACTGAAACAATATTATGCGAAAATATAGGATACATACCAAATAAGGTTCAAAAGTATTGTATTTACTGCCCCACTAATCAAAATGCCCTTCTTTTGCTAACTTCTCTTGACCCTCATGTAGGGGAAGGCTAGATCAAAAACCAGAAGTACCGCTTAATGTTGTATAATCCCAGCATTCCGGTGTATTACCTCCGGCGTCTAATGCAAGTACTACAGTGACTGCTCAGAATAGGACTACCGTACAATCATGATGACAGCATAAATTCCCAGTGCACTCCGTGGACCCAGGGATCATCAAGGCTAAGGTTGCAACAAACTCCGAGGAGATACATACATCCCAGCTACGAAGGGACTCCCACATTAACTAAACTTCCTGAGCAGCCATATGCCTCGTCGACCTCCTCTGAGCAGTGAGTTTATTGCAACAATGCGACAACGGCGGTGAGGCGAGTATGCATAGGTGGCGATAAAAATCAAGAAAAGAAGTTTCGCTTGATGTATGATAATGGTTGATTAAGAGGGGTGGGGGGGATGCAGAGAGCTCTTTGCGGCAACTTCCGCAGCTTACAGTAATCGTAAACACTATGAACTTGAATTTGAACTTGAACTTGTGTTGATCGTGCTCGGCTTCGTCCATATAAACCACCTTGACTTCCACCTTGACTCGAACATTTCAGCTCACAACTATCCATCGCATCCTCAAAGCACCCAAGCCTCCAAAACCTCTTACCAAACCTCCCAGTTCAGTTTTTATTAAACCAAAAGCCTCTTCACGACAATCAAAATGAAGACCACTGCTCTTCTCTCCGCCCTCACTTTGGCTGTTGTTGCCATTGCCGCTCCTGCTGAGATTGAGGCTCGCGGCGGCGGTGGTGGTGGCGGTGGTACCTGCAACAGCGACAATCATCAGCAGGTATGCTGCAATGGCGGCGGCCTTCTGGGCCTGGCCTGTACTGTTGGGATCCTCTCAACCGGCTGCAACCAAGGCACCTACTGCTGCGACACTGGAACGGCTGTTGTAAGTTCTCTTTCTAAAGTTCCGTTTTCCAAGTGGTAACACAGAAAATGAGGGCGGTCTTATCAACATCAATGCCCTTAACTGCGTTAAACTTTAGGAGAATTATGAATCCACTATTAGGAGCTTATGGATTTAGGGAAGGGATTGTAAGCAGCTTGTGAATCGGGAAACTGGTTTTAAGGGTATTAAAGTCTTTAAATATTATCTATGGGCCTTCCGAATTCTTGGAAGCCAGCCTCTCCTTTTATGGAATATTTAATAAGGTATTAAGTTAGATGTTTAGTTTGGTAACAGACACTCTTTATATAGGCCTAGTTGATTAGGGTTAAATTGATAAGCTTGGAGGAAACTGTCCGCTCTTGTATCTTAAGTGCTAAAACTGGCAACTGCTTAACTATATTTATAATAGTTTCAACGGTCTCTACTTAAATATTAAAGTTAGAAGTAGGGCCTGCTTCGGCCTAATAGCTATTTAAAAATGAGCTACTAATAATTCAGCAAATGAATATGCCTGGCTTGGTTATAATAGACCTATAGAAACCGTTTATAATAAAAGTTCTATTAATTTTCCACTACCCCCTTACCTAAAATATAAAAATCATTTAATATACTTTTTGCATTAGAACTAAACCAAAGAATATCTAAGAAATGCATTAAGTATATTATTCTCCTTATAATAGAATAAAAACTAAAATTATATATATTAATAGTATTCCTATCCTGATATTTTAGTAAAAGAGGGTATTTTATTAATAACTATCTAATAATAATAATTTAATATAACTTTAATATTATTTAAAATATTATTTAAAAGTAAAATATTTTAATAATATAACTATTACTAATACTAACTCGGTTCTACCCTGCCTAGTACGCCTACCTCCGTGTCAACTCTAACTGATATACTGGTACTTAATAACGGCGCATCTACACCAACCATTGCCGACGAAAGACAGATTCCAACGAGCTCTTAATGTGTTTTCCCTATTAACTAGGACAAGATTCGCTATAACGGGAAGCCTGTCCCATCAATTCGATACCGCCAGCCTCATAAGCGCACCCTTAACTCCAAACTCTAACCGTCAGCAATCTACAAACATGGTACTCAGCTCACAACCGATGGAGATAACAAGTACTGGCTCTGCAAGTACTGCCATATACGTAGATACCACCATACTGCACTATTTTCCAGCGAGAGCACTACTAGCGTAATATACCACCTAAAGCATTAACATAAACTGGAAGACTTCGGATACCAGGCAGCACTATTAAACCCCTGTAGTATGGCAAAGGGGATAACTAACCCTATATTATATCTCGGAGGCCGGCGGTTAGTGTTTAACGACTTGTAATTCAAGGACGACTTTATCGACTAGGTTATTGACCTCGATCTCACCTTCCGTTAAGTAACCCATCAACGCACTCATAAGATCTTTACCAACCATCTGGAAGACATTGGCAAGATTCTGCCAAAGAGCCTATCTGCCCTCAGTAACTGGATCAAAGAGAAATAGGTCGGTGATGCTGGAAGGCGTGTTTGGCTGATAGAAAAGCTACATGTTGCTACAAGCAAGATCCATATCTCGGTAGATGCCTGGATATCTGAAGAAGGAACGAACTATCTAGCAGTTGTTGCTCACTTCTTGGACGAAAGCCATAAGCTGCAAACAGCTCTTCTAGACCTCCCACCTCTGAAAGGACCTTACTCCTGTGAGAATCTTACAAAGGCGTTATCTAAAGTCATTGACTTTTACGATATCTCCACCGTCATTGGCTTCTTCATGATAGATAACGCTGGCAATAATAACATATGCATTCAGGAGCTGGAAAAGCAATACCCGGCCATTAAACTGCAGAGTCGCCTTCGGTGCGTTAGTCATATGTTAAATCTCATCGTCAAAGCTCTGCTCTTTAGGCAGGGTGTTAGCAAGATGGAACAACAGCTGCGTGGCGCATCCGATGAGGAGCGGTTTGAGATATAGAGGAAATAGAGCTTTATCGGAAAGCTCCACAACTTCTGTGTATGGGTCAACAGGAGTGACCAGCGACGGGAGCTGCTGAAACAGTACGTGTTGACGGCGTACGACGAAGGCAGCATCGAGTGCCTCTACAGTAGAGTCCTGGTTAATGGCGGTATCTGCTGGAACTCTGCATATGCGATAATTAAAAGAGCTCTTAAACTCCGCCATGCCATTAATCTCTTCTTCCTTAACTACAACCATATCGACAAGGAATATAATATCTCACAGGATATGCTTACTTCGCAGGATTGGATTAATCTAGAACACTTCCTCGATATCTTAAAGCCGTTTAAAGATCTAATAAAACGCATAGAAGGCCAGGCAAATAAAGCAGGCCTTAAAGGATCCCACGGCTCCCTTTACGAAACGATTAAGTCGCTAGACGTTCTCTTCAAGGAGCTTCAAGAGGCTGGAAAGTTTGCAGATAATCACCCCGAGGTGGTGTCCACATACTATTCCTATGCTATCGATGCTGCTCGCATCAAGCTTAAAGAGTACTTTGGCCTTACAGATGCCATGCCTACATACCGCTGTGCAGTTGCCCTACACCCTGCGAACAAATTTACATACTTCGAGCTAGAATGGAGTCACAATAAGCAGTAGATTAGTAAGGCAAGGAGAGTAGTACAGGAGGTATACGCGCATTACGAGGAAGCAGCTGCCAAAACGGGCATAATAGGAGCATAACCACAGGAGGAGGTAATTGATAACAATAACGTGGCGCTAGATCCTCTCCAGCAGGCCCGTAAGCGTCGTCAGCGACTTGCTGCCACTGCGGCATCAGGCTCACGAGGAAATAAGCGCATCAAACTCGCCTCTGAGCTCGATAAGTTCATGGCCAGGGCAAATAAGGCTGATATGGAAGTTAAGGATCCTCTAGAGTGGTAGGTTTGCTATGCATCTAACTACCCTATCCTCTCTAAGATGGCCTTTAACTTATTCAGTTGCCCAGTAATAAGCACTAAGTATAAGCAAGTATTCTTACAGATAAAAAAGGTTATTACCGATAAACGGAATCGCCTTAAGTCAGATACTATAGCAGCACTTAAGTGCCAAAAGCACCTACTTTAGACCAGCATATTACCATGGAAATTGCCCAATTAGGAATAGTAGTCAAGTAAGATTAACCAAGTAAGAACTTCTTATAAGCAACCAAGTAAAGTAAAGGGCTCTAGTCAACCAAGCTGAGTAAGGGGGTCAAATTTTAGTTTACTTAGTTAATAGACACACTGGCCATTCTGACCTCGCCCTTCGAACCCCTAATAAAATAAACAGAAAAGCCCAGATCGACCTTTACCCAACCTCCATCCTTAGGCATACCTAGCTAAACACAGCCTTAATATTTCTTTTAGAATATATAATTACAATTGCGCCAGTGAATAATTTAACTGATACCCTTAATTTCATTAGTGCTCTCTTCTATCGCAGCTGTATCAAAGGCTTCCTGGTTAAATAGTTAAACCTCCTGTTGATTACAATTAGCTTCACTCCGAACCCATGATCATGGAACAGTTTTTACCATGGCTGCTCGTTGATGTTCTTTAGTGGAAGTGGTCAAGAGCAACAACTAGTAGAATGCATACGAGTTTTCAAGGCCACAGCTCCGCACGTGAAGCGCGTGACCGATCACGTGATTAATAACGATATGGCTCATAGATCGATTAAGTAGAGTGTATTTTTCCGTTAAACTGGATTATAACGAATCTACAATCCTCGATCAGCGATAAATTTAAGCTCTATCAGTAGACAGAATCATGAACCTATGTTTATTTGCGTATCTGTTGTAATTACTTTCGTTTTTCTATTATAACTACACCAACGGGTTACTAACAAAGCAGACAGGGAATTTACAAACAGAGCCTGCAGTATTCTCCAACATGGTTCAATTCCTTAAAAAAACAAAACGTCTTATAAATAGGTTTCCTAAGTCAAGTAAGTAGCCTTACAGGGTTTTAAGCCATTATATCAGGCCAGAATCTACGAGTGCTTAGCTATACCCAGCTCACTGCCTAAGTAATAGCTCAAGCATGACCAAGATCCGGTCCTCCACGAGCTCGAAGCTAAACATATGGCTCGTGATCCCACTCTTCTAATTCCTTTGTATAACAAATCCAGTACTTATCCGGATGCCGCTGTGCTTTAAGCCACATATCCCGGAGACTCACCCCTTCCCACCGAGCAGCATAGAACCAGGAGTTGAGCGACCATTTAGCCACCTTGACCCGGCCTTCGTACTTCTCACCATCGACGGTCACTTCATCTGAGCCATCCCAGTCTGCATCATACGCCCAAACCCAGCAGGGATCGTAAGTGTCACGTTCCTCAATATTAAGATTGCCGGAAACGAATTCGAGGGGAATGACGATGAAGGTGTTCCGCAGAATTCCAGGGGACAGCAGATTCTCATTGTCCTCTATGTTTTTCCTCTTTCTCTTCTTCTTATTCTTCTTTTCATCCTCTGCGGTCTTGGAACGATTCTCCTCGCAGTATTTTTTAAAGTGCCTAACAAGTAGTTAGTGAGTTCATCAGTATTAGTCTGGTGATGGTTATACACACTTGCGGAGGTCGTCGTCTTCAGCCAACTCCTCATTAGGGGAGAATATAGGCCAGTTCTCAGTTTCAAGCGAATGCAGAGACATCCAGTTCTTGCTACCTTGACAATGGATAGAAGACCAGGTTACCCTCAATGGCGAACTGGTATTCCTAATTCGACTCCAAACTGAGTTCCAGTTATAGCGTGTCTGGTATAATTCTCTAGATCTGTAGTAGACAAACCCAAATTGTTCGCCAGTCTGTAGGATATGTTGTAGCCATGGAGGCGGCGCAGGCGAAACCCGTTTCCAGACCCCTTCTAGGATGTCCCGGTAGTCCCGCGGTTTCAAATTGAGTTCTTGGATTTCTTCTTGAATTTCCATCATCTTGCGCCGTTCGACTTCACCAATTCCTCTCTCTTGATTGAAGCTCTCAACCACAAGTCTTAACTGTTCATAGAGTCGGTCCATGAGGTCTGGATCTTTATCCGCCCACCCCATTTTCTCGTCCTCTGAAAGTCCTTCGATAGCTGGAATCATCCACTTGGCATTCCTTCGAGCTCGCTTGAGGTCGTTATCCCGCACAAGCTCTCTAGCTCGGGCGGCAGGCGTCTGAAGATCCTCTTCCTGTAGGCGTGCTTCGTAGATCTCCTGTAGCGTAGCATTGCCTCTATCAACGTAATATATATCGCAGTATACTAGCTTCCAGGCATCCAAATTTAATGCATATGAAAACTGATCGAAATTCTCGATATAATGAATCAAGCTTGAACTGCTACTCGCAACGTTATCGGTGATGCGCCTGACCATTTTGTTCTCGTCCTCGAGGCGGTTGGTTCGGCCAAGCACGATGTTTTTCAGCTGTCCATCCCCTTTAATCTCGGAAGGATTATCCAGGGCCACTTGAATGAGGTCTCGACCTGCGATAGTCTCTTCCAGCCTCTTGGTATTATCCTCGTCTTGGACAATTGTTTCGACTCTGATAACTTCTGATCGGGGAAGATATGCCATGCGGTGGCGGCGCTGGGACGGGATCAGGTGCAGTAGGCTTCTGTAAAGCTCCAAATTTGGGTCCATTGTACTTATCGCGGCGCACGGGTTTTGATGTTCAAGATGAGATGAGGCCGTCCGTGAGTGAATTATGACTTGAGAGGAATGGAGAGGAGTGGCGTTTTATTCTGTTAGCAGTAAACCCCACTATATTATGTGGACTCATGACTACAGTAGATGGACAAAAGTTCTGACACAAGGCCAAATTAGCCCTTCTTCTTTATATTATATATAATAAACTAATTAAGCTATATATAAAGATATAAAAATATATATTAAATACATAAGTAGCTATATTATTAAAATAAACTATTTAATTAATTATCTAATACTTATAAATATAATTTAATTAATATTTAAAATTATATTTTATTTTAAAAATAATACTGCCTTTTTAAGCCTTACTTATTAGCTAATTAAGCTTTATTATTAAAATAAACTATTTAATTAATTATCTAATACTTATAAATATAATTTAATTAATATTTAAAATTATATCTTATTTTAAAAATAATATTACCTTTTTAAGCCTTACTTATTGGCTAATTAAGCTTATATTTATAATAAAATATAATTTTTATAAAACAAAATACTTTAAAAACTATTATATATATATAAATCCCTAAGTATTATTTAATTATATTTATCCCTAATTTATATTTCTCTTATTATATTATCTTATAACCTAATTTAATTTATTACTAATCTGCTAAGCTAGCCTTAATCTATTAATATTTATAGTTTTTCTTTAAATACTAAAACCTTTTTTTCTTAATTTACCTTTTTCCTCCTCTTTTCCTTCTTACTTCCTCTCCTTTATCTTATAATAGCCCTTAATTCTTATAATAAAATATTTATACTATAATTTAAGATTATTATAATTTAACTATTTTAATAATCCTTATAAATTATCTTTAATATATAAATTATATTTATTAGTACTTTTATAAACTTAGCTTATTAACTATTAATAAGACTTCTTTATATTAATAAAGCCTAGTAAATATTACTTAATTATTAAGAGATATAATAATTAACTTACTTAGTATTAATACTTTATATATTTTATAAATATAAACCTAATATAAATTAATTTCCTTATTTAAAATTATATTTATTATATATTAACATAGTTAATAAGCATACATCACAGACAAGTATACATCGCACCTTCCTTAACCTTTTCAACCTACAGCTTAAAAGCTTAAGCTGCAGTTTAAAAAGGCTAGCTTTTATATACTAAATTCCTCCCTAGATAACTTAAGAACTACCTAATAAGTTCTTATATTATACCTGCCCTTACTATATATACTACAGCGCCAACTACCTAGTTACTCTGACTTTCCTTAACTACCACTTCTCAATAATTCAGCTACTACCTACATATTAATATCTATCTAATTAATTACTTACAATACTTCCTATATAATTATAATCTCTCCTTTCTATAATTTAATCCTTTTTACCCTATAGCACTAACTTAATATCTTATTTATATCTTAAAGATTATAAAGCTTAGCCCTTAATAAGATAACCTTATATATAACTGCCTTTATTGCCTTAATAGTTAACTTTAAAGCTTTAATAATAAACTCTAGGGAGCTACTATAATACCTTTTAATTTGCCTTTTAAGGTATTTAGACTAAGATTAGGCCTTAATTATTATCTTTAAGGTCTTTAAAGCCTATAGTATTAATAGTTAAGTAGCCTCCCTAGGAGGCATTAGGGTCTATAGCTATATATTAAGCTTTAAGATTATAGTTTCTAGGTTAAAAGAAGCAAGCCTAGCTCCTCTAAAACCCCCCTAGATATTACTTTCTATAAAGATAGCTCTAAATATAATATAAAAGGCAAAAAAGAACTTAATCTTAGAAATATAAGTTATAAAATATCTAATTAGATACTCTATTTCTTAACTATAAGCCTATTTTAGCAGCCTAAAGCACCTAACATTAAGAGGCTAAAGTAAATAAGATATATAAGCAGGTATATAAAGCATAATAATCTTATTCTCCTTATAATATCTCTTAAAATCAGCTAAGTAGTAGCTTTTATAACTATTAAGGATTAGGAGATAATAAGGACTAGTTAATTAGTTAATTATAGACTAATTAAAGTACTTTAGCTACTTAAGACTTAGCTTGTTATTTATCTACCTATTTTAGCTTATTATAATAACTTAATTGCCTAGGAGGTTATATTCTTAGTACTAATTAGTAAGGTAATATTGGCCTGTACTAATAATAAATAGCATAATTAATTAACCTTTTATATTAATTGCCTAGATTATAATAATCTATTTCTAGTTTCTAGGCTGCACTAATTTTAGCCTTCTTTATATTTCTAAACTTATAATAACTATTCCAGCTATAATAAGGCCTATTATAAAGCCAGTCTTATTAAAGTTCTAGATATTATCTAATTAGATATTATACTTTGCAATTATATTCTATATAAGCCTGAACTAATTGCAAATAATAATTGGATTTTTATATTTAGCTCTTTAATAATTATATTTATAAAATAAATACATCTTTAGCTCTAGTTATTACTTTATAAAGTTATAAGCCTAGCGCTTACTAATAGGTAATATATTATAGTCAGTAAGCAGAGAATTAGCTATTTCTTCTATAAAACGCAGTTATAAGGGAAATCCTCAGGAATTTAGGTTAAGGACAAATTAGATTATTATCTATTTCTCTAAATTAAATAATTTCTATAACTTTAGGATCTAATCGTGTTATAATTAAATGCCATTATAGCAGTAATATAATCTATACTTAGAGATCTTATAATTCTTTGTAATATATTAGATACTAAGTTTTAGATTATTTTAAAGGGCTTAAAGTACAAAAAGGGTTCTAGCTTTATCTAAAGGTTATACTATTTTTAGTTATTAAGAATTATCCGATTAGATAAAAAGTTAAATATAAGAGGGAAAAATACAATGCATACTTATCTGCAACGTATGCTTATTAACCACGTTAATAGCTTTTATTTAAAATATATTATATTAATAACTAAGTAATATTATATTATTAAAAAATCTAATAATACTAATACTAGGTATAATAAGTTAATTCCTAATTATAAATAAACTAAGTTATATTAGGTTTATTATTAGTAGATTATATAAGGTATATAACTAAGCTTATTGTCACAGCGCAAGACCAGACTAGGTTACCCTAGACCGACAGGCCAAGTGGATCTCAGTCACGTGGCGATACGTTATCGCAGAAGATCCTGACCGACCGCCTGATAGCTCCTGAACGTAGCTCCT